>NC_092168.1:25015933-25183433 GCF_045791955.1 Oncorhynchus clarkii lewisi | reverse complement strand
CCTTAGCCAATATCAATCACAGTGTGACCTTTACACACATACAGACACACAACCACACACACACACTGAATGACCTCTCTGGTTCTGGCAGAGAGATGATGGTAGAGTGAATCCCAGAGGGAAAGTCTAGACATTGTTGATACCATAAACACTGAGCTCTCAGCTGTCATATGCTGTTGTATGATTCAGAGAATCGGTGGAAGGTGCTATTCCATACAATGGTAATCATTAATAAAATATGACTTCTTACTCCAAATTATATGACATACATGATGTCATGTTTGGATGATTGTGTGTAAAGATGCTTTGTGGTTATACGTAATATCTACTCCTTTATATGAGATAGAAGTGTCTTGTTTGGATGCTTCTAAGTAAACATCTTCCATGGTGCGTGGTCTTCCTCCTCTGGGGTTTAGCAGGGGCACTGGCCTCATGTCTGAGTGTTTAGTGACAGGTACAGAGCCTTCCCCTGACAGCCGTCTACACATCTGTACTCTACAGGACCACCGCTCACTGACGGTCAGGAGTCAATGTCAGTTTAGAGACTGACAGACGGACACACAGACAGACAGAAAGACACTTCCTGAAAGGAGTCTTAACAGTCTGTTTTGAATTGATAACCAAATATAATCCTAGGGACAATAAACCATACAACATTATAGCCTTATTAGAATCGCCCAAAAATGGTGTTTTGTTTAAAAGTTATTACTAGGTGATTTGAAATGGTAAAAACAGCTGTAGCCATGAGAAAAGATTATGACATTTCAGTGAGTCAAAATTATGACATTCTAGTTTTATCTGATAAGGGAGCAAATTAGTGATGTGACAAATGTACAATGTTAATGTTAAAGGTGCAATTTTTAAATATTTTAAACCGCAAGAAAAACTCAGAAAATGACATGAATTCACAATTCAGATATGATCCTGCGTATGGCCGCTAGGGGGCAGTGCAGTTCAATCTACCACAGTCCTGGCAACTTACCTTCCTGCTGTCCCCCACCCACTCACCAATAATGGTAGTTAATATCATTTTAGGTTCTCTGCAGTGCCCCTCTCCCCCATGTTATCAGTTGTCAGCACATGGGACTTCTCATTAATGTGATGGATAGTTAAAGTGATGTATGACAGCACGTTCATAGACGTCCAACAATCTGTTGTTAATGCCAAGTATGGTGTTTGACAGCACGTTGTACTTACTTCCCTTAGTGATGATGATCATGACCTGTTAGTGTAAGTTTTGATAACTGAACTGTGATTTTTTTTTAAACATTTGGGTTTGGGATTTTGCCTAAATGTTAAGGATCAAAATGTCATTCAAAGATTCACCCCCCTACAGCGAATACATTCAAGCAGCATATCAAACTTGGATAATGTTGTAGGTTACACCTGCAAGTATACAAATACATACCAGGGCATTTTATTTCTAAATCTGATTATGGGGAGAGATGTGGGAAACTAAAAGGCTTGCTTGCTTGCTTTTTTAGCCAGCTAGATAGCAAACTGCTTGCGGAGAAGCCTATGGCAGGCACACAATTAGATAATGTAAAACAAACTTCAACTTTCATTACATCTAGCTATTATTACACAGCTGGAACGCCGATTTAAGCTGTTTACATGTCCTAATAATTAGAAAGGTTGCTCAGAAAACCAATATGCTTACTTCGATTTTGACCATATGCCAATTAAGATAAGTAGAGTAAGGTGTTTACATTACTATTTTCATACTCGGCCTACTGCCATAATCAGTTTAATATTGAATGACTAGTGAGCATGTAAACATACATAGACAGGGGTTTCTTGGGGGGGGGGGGGGGGGGGGGCATGTTGTTACCCTCCAGAGATCCCCGCTGGCCCTCTCCGTGGGCTGACCTTCTCAACAGACAGAGTAGACCAGACAAACAGGGTCTCCGTCTCTCCTATATTCTTCCTTTCATCTCTACACCTCCTTATCCATCACTCCCGATTCCTCTCTCTCCTACTCTCTCTCTCTGTCTCTCCTACTCTCTCTCTCTCTCTCCTACTCTCTCTCTCTCTCTCTCTCTCTCTCTCTCTCTCTCTCTCTCTAACTGGGTTGTTGATATTCATCATAAATTTACTACAAGCACAATGCACACGAACACATAAACACATGCTACTCTCTACGGGTGATGTGCTGGATGTTGAAGGCATGTTGTGGCTGCTGTTTTTGGCTCCTGTGTTGGAGGAGAAGCAAAGAGTTTGTGACCTGATTTCATATGACAGGATTTACTCTAGCATGTCTCAGATGCTTCCTCTCTCTCTCTCCCTCAATCTCTTACTTTCTTTCTTTCTTTCTCTCTTTCCCTCTCTCTCTGTCGCTCTCTCTTTCCCTCTCTGTCTCTCTCTTTGTTTTGCTGTCTTTCTCCCCATCTCCATTGTTCTTACTGTCACTACACTGTCATTCGTAATCCCCCTCCTCTGTCCCTCTCTCTCTCTCCATCTGCAGGTGTGTTACATGTAGGTTGGAGTAGCAGAAGTTGACAGGATGGTAGAAGAAAAACAATCACTCTCACGATATACCAGCCCCTGCACGCACACACACACACACACACACACACACACACACACACACACACACACACACACACACACACACACACACACACACACACACACACACACACACACACACACACACACACAGAGAGAGAGAGATACACCAGTAGACCCTGTAGCACAGTGGCACAGATTCAAAATGTATGTCAAAATCCAGATTTAGTCACACAATCCATAAATTGAAGCTGCACACATACAGAGACACCCACACTGGCACGTATGCGTACACACACACACACACACACACACACACACACACACACACACACACACACAAAGCCTCTTTGCTATGTTGCAGCAAACATATTCATACATGCAAATCAGTCTCTCCTCACCGGCTAAAATATATTTTTGCAATAAACGTACAGACACACTCACGCAGACATACACACAAAACACACTGCTGCGATTGTGCTGTGTGAGAGAGGGGGTGACAGATGTATGATGGAGGGTGTGACCTGTTGTTAAATGACAACCAGGCTTATCTAGAGCAAATATATTGGCCAGTTAAAGAACCATTGGTGAACACTTAGCCAGTCACAGCACTAAGAACAGAGCAGAGCCGCACTGCTGCAGCTGAGCATCCCTCTCTCCTCTCTACCTCCCTCTATCGTTTCCTCTCTAGCTTGCTTCCTCCTTCTCTCTTGCCATCTTTCTACCTATATCTCTCTCTATTTTCCCTCCTTTCCCTATTGTTTCACACTCTACCTGCCTATACCTCTTTTTCTAAAGCGCTCTCAATTGCTTTCTACCCTTTGCGTCCTCCTTTTCCATTCTCCCTCTTTCTCCTCTCATTCTCTATCCTGTCTCTCTCTCTGTCTCTCTCTCTCTGTCTCTCTGTTTCTCTCTCTCTCTCTCTCTCTCTCTCTCTCTCTCTCTCTCTCTCTCTCTCTCTCTCTCTCGTGAAGAGGCACAGCAATTCATTCCGTCTCTTGTTTTCAGCTCAAGAAAAGCAGTAAGAGGTGTGTGTGTCAGGCACATTGCATTTGTGTCTGCGGTGTGTATCTCTCTGAATGTGTGGAGCATTGCGTCAGGGGGGTGTGTTGCACTGGGGGTGGGTCTACCGCGCTGTCAGTCAGTGACGCACACTGAGCACGTGCGCCGGTCATGGTTGGGGAGAGGTTGTGTGGTGGTTATCTGACCGATGGCTGGGAGAGCTGCAAGAGCTGCAAGCGTTGCAGCCCTGCGATGTTGTGTGTGCCTGCTGAGTGTGTCTGTCTGCTCTGCTGCAACCCGAGTCCTATAGTGAATAATGCAGAGCAGAGCAGCTGAATTAATAATGCATTGTGCAAGTTTACTAGCACTGCTGTTAGCTTAACCAGAGCTGGAAGGAAGGAACCTGTGGCTGCCTCTGTCTGTCTCACTCTCTGACTATCTGACTGACTGATTGACTGGTACAAGGAGAACATGTCCCACTACCATTTTCTCAAATGCTGTGAGTAACTCTGGACAGCTGTCCTCCCTTTTCTGTCTCTCTACCTCTTTCTCTCTCTATTTGTCTAGTAGTTGCTACTGTTGTTTATGTCAGTATGTAGCAGATGCAAGTGTGTGTGTGTGTGAGAGAGAGAGAGACAGGTGTGCCTGTATTAGCTCATGCCTATCTTGTGTGTATGAGAGCATGATGTGACTATCTCTGGCAGTTTATAATGTAATGTACCTGTGTAACATTTGGTTTGATAGTGTCATGCATAGTAATGGTGAGCCAATGTGCCTCTGATATTACATTCTGATGTAGCCAGCGTGTGCCATTTGTGTGTGTGTAGTTGTGTGTGGGAGCGAGAGTGGTTTTTGCCTGTGTGGGTGTGTGCAATTATGTTTTTGTGTGTGTGTCTCTGCAATGTGTTTGTGTGTGTGCGGGATGTGTGTTACGTGTGTACTGTGGGTGGGTGTGTGAGCTTGCTGCAGACAGAGTGCGGTAGCTGTGTGAAGCTGACCGGTGAATGCGGCAGGTAGCGGGAGGCTCTGGGTAATTCAGCTCGAGTGACAGACAGAAAGGTAGAGCAGAACAGCAGGGAGAGAGATCGGGAAAAAAGAGGGATGGCTGGAGAGAGAAAGAAGAGCGAAAGAGAGGGATGCAGAGAGAGATGAGGGAAAGAGTGAAAGAGAGGAATGGAAAGACTAATCGAGAAAGAGGGAGAGAGATGGGAGAGAGGCGATACTGAGAGAAATGTGAGGATGGGGACAGGAAGGGGAGACGTGGATGTAAGGACAGGAGGATAAGTGACAGTTGAGGAAAGGAGAAAGAGGGACAGATTATGAGTCAGGGAGGAGGTGAATAAAGGAGATAAAAAAGAGTGCGAGAACGGATGATGTTGCATGACTAAGAGATTAGGAGACAGAGGGAGCCGGGGAGGTAGAGAGAGATAGAAGGAGATATATCTGGGAAAGCGGTAGAGGAAAAAGGCTGCCAGGGAAGGGGATTGGTTACTCATTTCCCTGATCTATACCTCTCTCCTCTATTTCCCTGTTGTTTCTTTCCCCTGCTTTTTCTCCTTTCCTCCCTCTCTGAATTATTATTTTCTCAAAGGCTGAAATGTGTTGGTTGTTTGACAAGTGTGTGTGTATGTATGTGTGCGTGCGAGTGTGCGTGTGTGTGTGTGTGTGTAAGAGAGAAAGAGTCCAGATTAGGGTTGAAGGTGAACTCAAAGGGCAGATAGAAATAAAAGAGAGAAATTAATGGAAGAAAAAGGAGAGCGAGTGAGCGTGAGAGCGAGAGGGATATGAATGAGGCAGGTGTGTGGGTTCTCACGTTTGATGTGTGCTGAAGCAGACACATGAGTGGGCTCATAGGTCAGTGGAACAGCCCTGCCTCAACCCATCCTTACAGAACTGTGCATGCATGAATAGGCACTGTAAAACCTTTCATGTAAGTAATTTACTGGCAACAATTGGCCAGGAAATTACTGTAATGTATTTTTACAGTACAGCTACTGTAATCCATTTTACGGTACCACATTTTTTACTGTAATATAATTTACAGTATATTACTGGGTAGAGCAACATATTACCCAGTATTCTTTGTAGGTTTTCATTTTTACATTTATATTGACATTTTGGTTATTTAGCGGTTGCTCTAGTCCTTAGAAACTTACAGTCAGTGTATTCAACCAAGGTTGATAAAAAATAATCTATTACAGTTATGGCAAGTAAAACATTTCTGAAAACCGTAACAGACCATTTTGTTGGAGTTAGTCCTTTCGAGTCGATCGCAATTAACACAGTAAAAATCCCCATCAAAATGTGTCTGTTTAAACTAGATATATCTATCTCAATCCACTGCATCCATCCATGTTGGACTTCCACAGCTGTGGTGGAAAGTGGCAGAGCTACAGCGCTGTTTGTCAGACAGACCAGGATACATCCCGAAAATCAGTCTTCTGACAAAAACGTCTGTAAAGTCTGAATGTATTTCTATTTACTCTGGATCCCCATTAGCTGTTGCCAAGGCAACAGCTACTCTTCATGGGTTTGAAAACGGTTTAGCCTACGAACTAATTTAAAAAGATGACACTCTCACAAACATGATGGTGTTCGCTGTTTTGCTCTACAACCCCCACAAGTGTCACAGGACTTGTCTGAAGGTAACCTGGTACCATTTTAAAAAATGAATGGAAATATGGAAGTAGTTTTGTGCCAACACACTTTCTTATATCTTCTAGAAATAGGACTGACACTTTGCCTCTGTTTTGCCATTCATGAATGTGCTATTCAATGTGTTTCTATAGGCTATAGTAGTAAAGGACAAATTCAATATGTTATCAAATATTGGGGGGATACCTTCAGGGGTCATAAAATTCAAAATCAAAAAGCTAAATGAGCCATGGTATGACCCTCTTAAAACAATTCCTTATGTCAGCTTAGTGACGTGGCCCAAAGGCTTACACTTTTAGGGGTTAAGAATGCATTGGTCTTCAAAGTAATTATAATTACAAGAAACATTGCCTTCAGAAAGTATTTATAGCCTTTGACTTATTCGCCAATACAATTCAAAATGTATTAAATATTTTTCTTTCTTTCACCCACCTACACTCAAAATCCCAAACAGACAAAATTCTAACTTGTTTTTAGACATTTTGGAAAATGTATTTAAAATTAAATACAGAAATATCTAATTTATGTATGTATTCATACCCCTGAGTCAATACATGTTAGAATCACCTTTGGCAGAGATTATAGATGTGAGTCTTTTTGGGCAAGTCTCTAATTGGATTGTACAATATTTGCACATTATTCTTAAAAACAATATTCAAGCTCTGTCAAGTTGGTTGTTGATCATTGCTAGACAGCCATTTTCAAGCCAATTTAAATCAAAACCATAACTAGGCCACTCAGAAACATTCAATGTCATCTTGGTAAGCAACTCCAGTGTAGATTTGGCTTTGTGTTTTAGGTTTTTGTCCTGCTGAAAGGTGAATTTGTCTCCCAGTGTCTGTTGGAAAGCAGACTGAACCAGGTTTTCCTCTAGGTGTTTGCCTGTAGTTAGCTATATTCTGTTTAGTTTTATCCTAAATAAAATCCCTAGTCTTTGCTGATTACAAGCATACCCATAACATGATGCAGCCACCATCGTGCTTGAAAATATGAAAAGTGGTACTCAGTGATGTGGTGTCTTGGATTTGCCCCAAAGATAACACCTTCTATTCAGGACATAAAGTTAATTTCTTTGCCACATTTTTTGCAATTTTACTTTTACTTTGAAAACCTCCCTGGTCTTTGTGGTTGAATCTGTGTTTGAAATGCACTGCTTGACTGAAGGACCTTACAGATGATTGTATATGTGGGGTACAGAGATGAGGTAGTCATTAAAAAATCATATTCAACACTAATATTGCACATAGAGTAAGTCCAGCTTATTATGTGACTTGCTCAGCAAATTTTTACTATTGAACTTCTTTAGGCTTGCCATAATAAAGGTGCTGATTGAATACTTGCCATAATAAAGGTGCTGAATGAATACTTGCCATAATAAAGGTGCTGAATGAATACTTGCCATAATAAAGGTGCTGAATTAATACTTGCCATAATAAAGGTGCGGAACTTGTTGACTTGAGACATTAACACTTTTCATTTAAATCAATTTGTCAAAATGTATAAAAACATAATTCCACTTTCACGTTATGGGGGCGTTGTTTGTTGGCCAGTGACACAAAATCCCAATTGTATCCATTTTAAATTCAGACTGTAAAACAACATGTGGATACAGTCAAGGGTGTGAATACTTCCTGAAGGCACTGTGAATACTTCCTGAAGGCACTGTGAATACTTCCTGAAGGCACTGTGAATACTTCCTGAAGGCACTGCATCTTATGATATATCTCTGACTATTTCTGGCTAGTGCCAATACAATACTGAGATATTATTAACGGTACTCGATGCCAGAACAATGAAACACAGTATAACACAGGAACACAGTGACTATTAAACTGTAGTGAAGGGAAGAAACCCAGGCTTTCTGAAGGCTTTGGAGCTTTTACCAAATTGAGACGGAAAATGGTTCAATACTTGGAGCTTCATTTTTCCGTTCACCATATTAGTGACATCTGCTGTTCAGCAATAAATAGCAGCGTGTGATTATCCGATGCATTTTCTTCTCCACTGTTTTCGTCTGAACTCTGTGGTGCTGCAATAAATCGATGGCTTTAGCAGGTTTGCATCTTACATCATGCATCCCTTTTTTTATTTAAGTTTACAATTTAAAAAAAATGGAATCTATTGCATTATTTAGGGGACTTGAGACAGAAGCTTATATTATACTAAATATTTTTATTTATTTGAACAGCAGTACAGAAAGTGTGGTTTCGAATGAATAAAAAAATGAATGTGTGCCTTCAACAGGATTTGACCTCTAACCTCAAGTCCTTGAATGTTCCATAGTTCCCTACTCTACCTGCTAAGCTACAGGTCAGGTAAAACTACATGTACAAAATCCTAATGGTATCTGTAAGTACAGTGTCCAGCAGAGGTTGGTGTTTTGAAAGCAGCTTGGAATGAAAGAAAGCATCGGAACCACGGCAAAATCTTGCATTTTGCAACACGCGGTTTGAAAAAGCATGTGATCAAACAAATATTTGGACATCATTGATGACGTACTTCTGATAAAGTGATACACACATCAGTACACTACTTCGAATTTAGCTGCTTTCGACGCATTGGCACTCCGTTATCTAACGTAACGTCGCTATTCAACTTTAAGAAAATGATTTCCACAGTATTTTACTGTAATTACAAGGGATTAGAGCAAGCAGGTTGACTGTAGTCATTTGCATATTGCAGCATATTAATGAATACTAGGTGTTTTAAATCACATGCACTTCTAGAGGCCTAAACAAAGGCTTCCTAACTGGTTATGATTACAGGGCAAAACAGATAAAATGGACACTCAATGGACACTCAACCATTAAAATGTATGATCTATTCCCTATATGCATTCATAGGAACTACTACCACATATAACTTCAATTGGTACAGCACTCTCACTAATGGGTGCAATAAATACAGCCTCTAACAAGAGAAAAAACAATGGCATGCACCCACTTGTGTTCAAAAGGTTTCTGGTGCTCCAAAAATCCAGTATGGTACACGTATTTTGAATTACTGTAAATTAACAGCAATTGGCCAGTAAGTTACTGCAGAGTTTCAGGACAAGGTTTGTAAAATTCCTAAATTACAGTATATTACGGTATTCTGTGGGGTACACCATTCTCACTCACTGGTGCAACAAAATAGCTCTAAGGGGTGCATGACTGGCTTTAAGGAAGTCAGGCGCAGGAGAGCAGAACTAGGTTAAAAAAACGGACAACAAAATATGGGTACAAAATAACCCGTGGCGAACCAGTCAGAGTGCACACGCACTTTAACAACAAACAATTTCACACACAGACATGTGGGGAACAGAGGGTTAAATACACGACAAGTAGTGAGGGAATGTAAACCGAGTGTGTGGGAAAACAAGACAAAACAAATGGAAAATGAAAGGTGGATTGGCGATGGCTAGAAGACCGGCGGCGTTGACCGCCGAACGCCGCCCGAACAAGGAGAGGAACCGACTTCGGAGGAAGTTGTGACAATAGCCTCTTGCATGGCACCCATAAAATATGTTAATGAGCCAGAAACTCTTTCCTCGCCCACAAGAGTTTCCCACAATGCACCATTATTGATGCTGTGAAACACATTCAAAGTATTTTACTGTGCATTTTAAGGTATTTTACTGTTCAAATTACAGAAAGGTATTATAGCGTGCTGTAAAACAAATGTATGGTATTTTACTTGTGTGTACAGTATATACTGTACATGTATGTCTATGTGGATGCTGCGGGCTAATTCACAGCCCAGTGCAGTGCTGTCAATGTTAATAACTAGAGCCTATGAGGGATATTCCTCAGTAAATCAATATCTGACAGCCAGGAGATGGGAAAGCAGGAGCTTCTCAAGCATGACAACTACAGTATATCTCTCTCCCTGCTCCCTCCCTCCCTCCCTCCCCCCTCCCTCCCTCCTACTCCCTACCTCCCTCCTACTTTCTCCCTCTTCCCTATATCTCCATCCTGACCTCTGCCGGTCCCTCTTGGGGTCTTTGACCTTTCCTGTCTGTCACTCACTCACTCTCACACTCCCTCTCCCGTTGATTTCATCTTTATTGTCTTGCTCAGCGGATATGAAGAATATGGTTTTGCATTAGCATCACATTTCGAGAGGCTAGACTGCTCAGTTGGATCAGTCTGAGGTAAGACTTTATGGGTGACATGTCAGAAGTGACACGTGTGTGATATGTGTCATATAACGTGTGTTTATGGCCAGACAATGTTGCTGTGCCTCTGTCTGGCTGATTATGATGCCTGATTTATAACGCTGACAACGCAGTTAAATACAGTCTGCTGGTGGCAAATCAAGTATTTTGGTAAGAGGTGTGTGTGTGTGTGTGTGTGTGTGTGTGTGTGTGTGTGTGTGTGTGTGTGTGTGTGTGTGTGTGTGTGTGTGTGTGTGTGTGTGTGTGTGTGTGTGTGTGTGTGTGTGTGTGTGTGTGTGTGTGTGTGTGTGTTATTGCTCATGGCTAGAGTGACAATCTCGTGTGTGTGTCGCTGTGAGTTAAGACTCCTGAAGGAGGACTCATCAGTCCTGTGTCCCTCCTCCATGAAGTCAGTTATGAAGTCAGTTATGATGTCTCCCTGAGTCTGCAATAAAGCTATCACAGCTGAGAACAGCACAGGGAGAGGGAGGGAGGGAGAGAGAGAGAGAAGCTGCACTTCCTAACCTCCTGCCAAATGTATGACCATATTAGAGACACATATTTCCCTCAGATTACACAGATCCACAAAGAATTGTTGATAAACTCTCATATCTACTGGGTGAAACACCACAGTGTGCCATCACAGCAGCAAGATTTTTGATCTGTTGCCTCAAGAAAAGGGCATCCATTGAATAACAAACACCAATGTAAATACAACTCATATTTATATTGATTTATTTTCACTTTTTTACTTTAACTATTTGCACATCGTTACAACACTGTAGATTAGATGTAATATGACATTTTAAATGTCTTTATTCTTTTGTAACTTCTGCAAGTGTAATGTTTACTGTTAATTTTTATTGTTTATTTCACTTCACTTGCTTTGGCAATGTTAACATATGTTTCCCATGCCAATAAAGCCATTAAGTGAGAGGGAGAGGGGTGTGAGGGAGAGAGAGAGGTGTGTGGGGGGAGAGAGATTTGTGTGGGTGAGAGAGAGAGATGTGTGTGGGGGAGAGAGAGCTGTGTGGGTGAGAGAGAGATGTGTGTGGGGGAGAGAGAGTTGTGTGGGTGAGAGAGATGTGTGTGGGTGAGAGAGAGATGTGTGTGGGGGAGAGAGAGTTGTGTGGGTGAGAGAGAGAGAGATGTGTGGGTGAGAGAGAGATGTGTGTGGGGGAGAGAGCTGTCTGGGTGAGAGAGAGAGATGTGTGTGGGGGAGAGAGAGATATGTGTGGGTGAGAGAGAGTTGTGTGGGTGAGAGAGAGAGATGTGTGGGTGAGAGAGAGAGATGTGTGTGGGGGAGAGAGAGCTGTGTGGGTGAGAGAGCTCTACGTCTGATGCTTTCAGAACCATGGGGAGCACCCCTCTCTCTTTCTGGTTGGTTTTCAAAAGGATTGAATCAGTCAAGAATCAGTTTTCAAATGAACAATCCCTTGGGCTTTGACACCATTTGTGATGCAACAATTATGTCAGAGGAGAGAACCTAATCGGTGGGCGCAACCTATTTGTTTCATTAAGATGTTTCCCTTTTAGTTTACAGTAGGCCTGTGATACTGTGTCTGCAGCCTTTGAAGCAAAACAATGAGAGAGAGAGAGAACTAACGGGAATGAGGAGAGGAAGTCGTTTTTTTTTTAGCTGGAAGCATTTTGAGTTCAACTCCAGGTTCATATCCTCCCATGCTGTGTTTGTTATAGTTGACACGCACACACGCAAACCATTAAACTACTGACTTTGCTCTACTTCCACTGACCCACTCTCACACTGTCTCTTACTGCTCTCTATTTATTCCACTGCCTGAATCGCCTTCCCTCTTTTTCTCCCTCTCTCCTCCTTTCTATTCCTTCCCTCTGTCTGTCATATACAGCCCCCCTCTCATCCCTCTAATATGCAGTCTCTCAGGGTGCCAATGTGTGATTGTTCTCAATAGTGCCGCAGTCTATACCAAGCAGTGGTAATTATCCTTTGTTTCCTGTGTCCCTGGATGGAACTCTCAGTTTAAGTCACTTTGAGTCAGCTAGCCAGTCCTAGGACAGATATACCCATCTATAGTCTATAGACACATATATACTTAAGCAATAATGCACAAGAGGCAGTGCTGTATCATGAATACAGTCACAGGTAAATGGCGCTGTTTGGCCCGACACGGGAGCACTGCCTCATTGCTTTTATAAAACTGTTACCAACATTTTAAAACAGCAATGAATTACATATTTTCATGGACTTTATTTTTACAAGTCAATTCATACAATTGAATTATTCCACCAGAAGATATAGTCTGGACAAAAATCTGGTTGTTAGTTCTTTTGGCCATGTTGCCACAGACAAGACCCAGTCTTTAATTATTTTTGCATAGTTGCTATGCAAAGGGACTGGCCGTCCGTTCTAAACAAAATGGCTTCTACGCAGGCAAGGTTCTTGTTGCTAGCTAGCCAACTTTGGATTGACAGTACACTAGCTGCATTTTTGTTAGTTTTATATATTTTTCTATTACCATCGATGCGTGATTTGACTGGCTCAGTAAAAGTTGTCTCGTCTCATCTGTGACGGCCAATACAGCATGGCTTGGAATGCTGCTTGTCCAATCAGCATGGCTTGGAATTCTGCTTGTCCAATCAGCATCCAGGATGCAAACAACCAGTTTTATAACCAGCTATAGACACAGATATACCCAGCTATACTCTATAGACAATCTACTGTCAGACTGGGCCAGCTGTAAAAACTAGCTAGCTAATCCAGTCCAGATATGGCTGAGCTTTGTGCCTGTCAGTAAAGGGTAGGAGCTAGCCTCCTCTGGTTGGGGTTTGGCTTTGGATTAGGCTATGTGTCATTTGAGCTGAAGGGCTGTAGTGTATATGCTTGTGTAATGTACAGTACATGTGCTCCGCCAGCTGCAGCACTTGTGCGGGTGTGTCCTGAGAAGAATGTACTCCTCCTCTTGTCACGACAGTGGTTGGCTGCACTTCTTTTCAAAATCCTCCACGACTCAGGGGCTAGAGCTGGGACGATAAACCGCAAATGATCGACGCCAACCATGCCGATCACTTACCACAGGCATTTTGCTCATTTCGTTCATCACGATAAGTAGCCTGTACTAGAGAAATAAAATACGTCTGCTAATATGTGTGATTGTCAATGGGACAGTTGTTGGATACAACCATCAAACCAGTAGTAGTAGTTTAAAGGAGAATATAATAACTGTTGTGCACATTAATGTTATAAAACAATCGTTCTATTTATCGCAACATGGATTTTTGTCAATTTCGTCCAGGTCTATCAGGGGTGACAGTAGACTTTGGAGAGAGTCGTGTTTGGGGAATGGGTGAGGGGGAGGGGAAAAGGCAGGCAGTGTCACTAGTTTCATAGTTATCATGGTGTATTGTCTCTCTAACTCTGCCTAGTCATCTTAATAAGAGGCTGTACAAGCTAAATAGTAGTGAATGGTATAGTGAGGTATAGTGGGGATGGTGGTGTGTGTACTGACACAGGGCTGGGCACACAGAGCAGGTTTAATAGGGTAATTGGTTTCTGCGCCTGGGAGCAGCTTACTTCACTGCAGCAATTCTAAAGTGTCTTTAATCTGCATCCTGGCTTATCAGAGCCTAGAGACAGGGTCAGGAGGGAGAAGGGGATGAAGAGAGGAAGGAAATAGAGGGGGTAAGAGAAAGTCAAAGGAGAAGGAGGACATATAGCAGAGAAATGGGTGAAAAAGGGAGCGAGAGCAGAGAGGGAACACACTGGTAGAGCGCGCTCAAACGTGTGCACAATCATGTGCGTGTTTGTGTGTATGTGAAAGTACGAGCCTGTGTGTGTAGACCAGTACAAACCCGAGGCAGTTTCCCTAACTGAAAATGTTAAGGCAGACACCTGGTTTCAACAATATTCTAATTCCCTCCCCATTGTCTCAAATATCATTTTCATGTTGTCAGCCCAGGCAGATAACATACGGGCATTTTGGCCCTACTGTCTGGGAGGCAGGCAGGTGTGTGGTTGAGTGTGCAGATGATTATCTAATTGCAAAAGCAGTTAAAGACACAGTAACATCACTCATCAGCCTGATAAGGATCTATAACACATACAGATTCACATAAACATTGTTTCAAGTAGAGAAAACATGCTGGGGGATAAACACCTCTCAATTCCTGTGCCATGTCTGCTATGGTTATAAATGTGTCTCTTTTGGGCATGTGTGTATGTTCAGGTCTGTGTAGGTGCTTATGGGTCTCTGAAGAGATTATAATGTGAACAGCGTCAGAGAAAAGACACAAACACACACGCTGACACGCTCAGACAACGCAGCTCTTATTTCCATAGCTGCATGACAAAATTAACTGCAGTGATTCCTACTCCTCTTTAAAAAGCGTAACAGGCAGAGAGGAGAGAAGAGAAATTAAGGGAGAGAGAAGAGATAGCGAGAGAGATGGGCCATTAAAAAAGGCTGCAGTACTTCAAAGGCATCCCACTGTCAGTGGTTTAAACCTCGCCAGCAGCCTGCTGCACCAGTCTACTGAATCACACACACGGAGGGAGGGAGGGAGGGATTAGATTACAGGGGTGAGAGGAAGACAGACAGGCAGATAGTTATGGGGCAGACAAGAGGAAGAGGAAGACAAGGAGGTTAAAGACCAAGTGAGAGTGATGTGGAGAGGGCTTAAAAGTAAAGAGACTGCGAAAGACAGTCAGACAGGCAAAGTGACAGAGTGAGGGCGAGGAGGAAAGGAGAGAGGGATGAGGAGGAAGATAACCTGAAAAAGAGAATTAGAGTTGGTTAAAAGGAGAGGGAAAGAAGGCAGTCAGTTAGACTAGCAGACAGTTAGACTAGCAGACAGTTAGACTAGCAGACAGTTAGACTAGCAGACAGTTAGACTAGCAGACAGTTAGACTAGCAGACAGTTAGACAAGCAGACAGTTAGACAAGCAGACAGTTAGACTAGCAGACAGTTAGACTAGCAGACAGTTAGACTAGCAGACAGTTAGACAAGCAGACAGTTAGACAAGCAGACAGTTAGACAAGCAGACACACAGGCAGTTAGACAAGCAGACAGTTAGACAAGCAGACAGTTAGACAAGCAGACATACAGGCAGTTAGACAAACAGACAGTTAGACAAACAGACAGTTAGACAAGCAGACATGAATAGAAGAGGAGTATGTGAGAAAAATTGAACTGTCTGAAATTTATCTGCAAAGGCAGCCTTTCCAAAGTTCTGTTTCCCTCCCCTGTGGTCTAGCAGTGACCTGAATTACTGCACTAATCACTGCTGTCTTTGTCTCTGTCTAACACACACACACACACACACACACACACACACACACACACACACACACAATCACCACATCATTGAACACTTTCTGTATTGCATCTGGGGGCAGACTTTGGGTAACAAGATTGTCTGGAATTCAATTCCTTCTGATTACTTTTTTATGCGCTTGGAAGCATCATGGTCTCTGATTGCCTATGAATTGCAACTTTACTTCTGGTTGGTCTGATTTTCAGCCTTCATCACTGAACAATGCTATGCACATTTACCATTTTATAAGTCTGGAACTACCTTCTTAAATAAGCATGGTTTGATCCTGATGTGTCGTGATCCATTCCACTGCAGTCACTGAGGTTTAGCTGTGCTGCAGCAGTAATAGGCAGACAGACAATAATAGGTTCAGCGACTGGATAGTGAGCAGAACAACTGGCTCTCTTCCACTGGGACAGGCAACATGCTAAGTCATGATATTCACTACAGCCGTTGGGATGCAGGAGAGAGGACATTAAACAGTGTGGTGTTTTTTCAAAACACCCAGAGGATAAAGGCAGTACAAGTGTAGTCCATTATAAACACACACACTAAAGGCTTGTAGGTGAAACAGACAGCACTGGTGTACTTTATCATCCCAGTGTAGTCCATTATAAACACACACACTAAAGGCTTGTAGGTGAAACAGACAGCACTGGTGTACTTTATCATCCAAGTGTAGTCAATTATAAACACACACACACACTATAGGCTTGTGGGTGAAACAGAGAGCACTGGTGTACTTTATCATCCCAGTGTAGTCCATTATAAACACACACACTAAAGGCTAAAGGCTTGTAGGTGAAACAGACAGCACTGGTGTACTTTATCATCCCAGTGTAGTCCATTATAAACACACACTAAAGGCTTGTAGGTGAAACAGACAGCACTGGTGTACTTTATCATCCAAGTGTAGTCAATTATAAACACACACACACACTATAGGCTTGTGGGTGAAACAGAGAGCACTGGTGTACTTTATCATCCCAGTGTAGTCAATTATAAACACACACACACACTAAAGGCTTGTGGGTGAAACAGACAGCACTGGTGTGCTTTATCATCCAAGTGTTGTTCTATTCGCTCAGTGTCAGACTATTTAAATAAACATGGAGTGGTTCAAGTTATTTACTTTTATCTAACAGCAGTGTCTGTGTCTTACACACACACACACACACACACACACACACACACACACACACACACACACACTAGCTGTTCTACTATGTTTAACATCACTCTATTCTCAACTTGTATAAACTGTTGAGACAGATTTTCATCACAAAACATGATATGCTAATGTATTTCTCTCTCCTTTTCCCTTCTCTACCTCCCTCCCTCCCTCTGCAGGTTGTTTTCAGCTATGTAACGTGTTTCGTCAGAACATGGAGATCGACCAGTGTCTGCTGGAGTCTCTCCCGTTTGGCCAGCGCCAGCGTCTGGTCAGGAGGATGCGCTGTGACCAAATAAGGGAGTACTATGAGCGGGAGAAGACCCTGCAGAAACTGGGAGGAGGAGTCAAGGTAAAAGCCCCGCCCACCAGCCACATGAAGAGACACAGCATTCGCTTCAGCCTCGGTGACATCATACAAGACGCCATCGTACGCCACGACGACAAAGAAGGTTTGTGTTTATGGGGGGAAGCTATACAGATAAAGAGTGTGAGTATGTTGATGCTAGTATTTCCAGAGTGTAATGGCTATATTTCTGTAAAACTGTCTTAGATTATATTCACAAACTGATGGCATCATATCTGAGTTCAGTAGCACTTAATTTGAGCTATTGACTTCTGACAGTTTTATGAGCTTTGAGTCAGTTCAATCAGAATAGGCAGTGGGAAGTGTTCAGTGTGTACTGAGTGGCATACATTTTATTTTTATATTTAACCTTTATTTAACCAGGCAAGTCAGTTAAGAACAAATTCTTATTTTCAATGACAGCCTAGGAACAGTGGGTTAACTGCCTGTTCAGGAGCAGAACAACAGATTTGTACCTTGTCAGCTTGGGGGTTTGAACTTGCAACCTTCCGGTTACTAGTCCAACGCTCTAAACACTAGGCTACCCTGCCGACCATGAGCCCTACTCTTACAGCACTTACATCATTCTCTGCACGTCTGCGGACCATATGAGTCCCTTTCAAATCACTCACACACATATACGGACATGTGTACACTGGCGTGCACAGACCTAGTTCACATGTTTTGGGTTTACCCTCTCCACACCCATCCCTACAGACCTATAGTAATGCATCAGACCTAGTTCACATGTTTTGGGTTTACCCTCTCCACACCCATCCCTACAGACCTATAGTAATGCATCAGACCTAGTTCACATGTTTTGGGTTTACCCTCTCCACACCCATCCCTACAGACCTATAGTAATGCAACAGACCTCAAAACATTATCAGCATCCCAAAGTGGGTCTCAGTTGAAAGTGAACAGAAGACATTTAGTCAGTGCCTCCCACGGAGCGATAAAAAAAGCCTCTCTCTCTCTCTAGTCCTTATTTTTCTCCCTTCCTCTCTTTGTATTCTGTTCCTCCTTCAATATTCACTCTTCATTCCCTCTCCAGTTTCAGCTGCTAATCAGTATTCTGCTTAGTGTGTGTGTGTGTGTGTGTGTGTGTGTGTGTGTGTGTGTGTGTGTGTGTGTGTGTGTGTGTGTGTGTGTGTGTGTGTGTGTGTGTGTGTGTGTGTGTGTGTGTGTGTTTGTTAGTGCAGCAGTTGGGAAAAGACAAATGGATGTGGCAAGGGTGAGGAGTGGCCATTAGCTTTGCAGTATTAGCTCATTCTTCAAACTGATTACAGGCTAGTCATGACACAAACTCTCTAACTCTGTCACACACACAAACACACACACACTTATTCATAAAAACACACCTAGCTAATATTCAGAGTGAAATGCAGCTCTTGGGAGACAAGCAGAAGTAATCTAATACAGAAGGGGTTGTGCAGGTCAGCACAACGATTACAGAGCTCAGAGATTTCTCCCATTATGTGCGATGGAGCAGATGATATTAAGTCAACCATAGTCAGCTATTCTGACCAGATTGACTGTGTGTGTGTGTGTGTGTGTGTGTGTGTGTGTGTGTGTGTGTGTGTGTGTGTGTGTGTGTGTGTGTGTGTGTGTGTGTGTGCGCACTCCCTATTCTATCAACTGAGAGATTCCTCATTAAGGATTCTACCTAGACCTCAGAGGGGAGAGAGAGAGAGCTCTTGTGAGCCTGACTCTAAATCATCTGTTGCCCCAGGCAGGGATCTGAGGGACTCTACCCTTAATGCCACAGTCCCATACACACAGAGCTGCAGTCAAACATACTCTATGTCTTCATAAAGTATCACTACTAGTGGATACTCTATGAGTGCTTTTACAATAGACGTATTTATCTCACTATGGCCTCTTCTCTTTCTCCCTATTCTCTCTCTCTCTCTCTCTCTCTCTCTCTACCCCCTTCCCTTTTTTCTTCTCTGTCTGTCTTTCTCCCTTTTTCTCCCTTTTTCTCCCTTTTTCTCTCTCTCTCTCTCTCTCTCTCTCTCGCTCTCTTTCTCTCTCCATCCATCCCTTCCTTATCTTTCTCGCCACCCATGCTCTTGTTTGCCAGCCGTTTGCCCAGCTGTCTGTGTGTATCTGTCAGACCACCCAGCAGCCATTGCAGGTCACTATGCTAATCTCCCCCCTTTGGGCTGCCAATGATCTTCAGCTGGGGTACTTGAGAGCAGCTGGTGTACCCATGCAACTGCCTGACTAAAACCTGGTCCTTTGGCCGGGCATGAATCGCCCCTGTTTACCCCTGAGTAGAAATCCTAATCACCACCCATGCAACAGCATGGTACAGGACTGGCACAAGACTGTTACTGCCACTGGCTTTTGGTATGGTGGGTAAAATCAGCTGCCAACCATTGGTCTGATTAACTAGACTTGGAACTGTCAAGGCTATGCTGAACAAGATGTTGTTGGATAAGATTTTGTTGGATAAGATGTTTTTGGAAAAGATGTGGTTGGACAAGATGTTGGATAAGATGTTTTTGGATAAGATGTTTTTGGAAAAGATGTGGTTGGACAAGATGTGGTTGGACAAGATGTTGTTGGACAAGATGTTGTTGGACAAGATGTTGTTGGACAAGATGTTGTTGGATAAGATGTGTTGGATAAGATGTTGTCCTGCAGATTTGATGTTCCATAGGCATGATACCGTGTAGATGGAGACATGATGATAAGTCTCATTTCACATCATCGGACTGAATTCCCTTCTTTTCATTCCTGCTATTACTGATTTGTTGCTTTAATGATCCCATGGTTAACTATCTAAATTTGTAGTCAGTAATGTGTCTTTTGGATTACTGTAATCTGATTACATTCAGTTACGTTCTAATTAATTTCCCCTTAAAATGCAGAAGAAGACAACAATAATTCTTTATACACATTTGGTGTGTCATCATAGTGGTCTCAGGCTCCCTCAGGTGGAAAAATCGTTAACATTTTAAATGCTGAATTGAATGTAATTCAGAAAGCAGAAAGGTCTCAATGTATTTTTTTCACTAACATCCTTTCTGAATTTAAGAGTAATCCAAGAAGTAATCATATCGTTTTTAAAAAGTATCTGTAATCTGATACAATATCTTTGCTGGTAGAGTAAGCGATTACATTTATAGTTTTTTTTGTAATCAGATTACATGTAATCAGTTACTCCCCAACCCTGATCTTTGGCCTGTTGACTGTTTCTATGTCTCTGTGTGTGTAATGTTACTTGTAGGCAATGTCAGTTTCTGTGTCTCTGTGTATGTGTACGTCTGTGCCAATTACTGTGTGGGAAAATACAGTAATGCTCCACAGCATGTTTCTGTCTCAATCCCAC
This sequence comes from Oncorhynchus clarkii lewisi, assembly GCF_045791955.1. Taxonomy (NCBI): domain Eukaryota; kingdom Metazoa; phylum Chordata; class Actinopteri; order Salmoniformes; family Salmonidae; genus Oncorhynchus; species Oncorhynchus clarkii. The sequence goes on along the minus strand of NC_092168.1, from coordinate 25,162,989 downwards.
TCCATTCCAAATCCATGTAGGAAACATGGTCGCCTCAGGCCTCCTTTATCCCGGGAGATATGTGGGAACATTTCTGGAATTGTATTCACAGCAAAATCCTTAATCATTTTTGAGAGGAGGAAATGTGTAAATACACCCCATGTCGAGAGACCTAGGGGTCCATCTGGGGTGAAAGGGGGGTAATTTAGGGGGACGGGGTGGGAATTGGGGTTGGTTCTGCCTGTACCAAGCTCCCCAAACCCTGGAAAACCGGACTCTGCGGAGATCATGAGGATGTGTGGATCAATCAATGCTTAGTATTCCACAGGGATCTCATCTCAGCCCGTTGTTATTAGTGATGAGATCAGCTCCTCTGTTCTGGAGATGATGGAGGAAATACCAACATTCAAAGATGTATGTAGCAGATTTGGTTTTCTGCTTTGCTTTATCTTGTGAAGGCCTTACCTGGTGGTGAATCTCTTATTGAAGTGGAAAGCTATGAAATGACAGTGATAGACTGTGTCCAAGCGTTTATCTAGCTATAGCGAGGCATGGGGATATTCTGGATGACTGTGGAATGTCTGTGGTATGAACGTCTTCTGTATTAGTTGTGTACGGTATTCATCATGGCACCCAACCTCCCTCTGTAATTAATTATATGTTTTAATTTCATTTGTTCTTTGATTGATACAATAATGGCTATGAACCATTCCAGATGAGAAAACAACACCTTGTACCATCATGACTCATTATCATTTAAAGAATGTTTGGCATCTCTCTCTCTCTCTCTCTCTCTCTCTCTCTCTCCCTCTCTCTCTCTCTCTTTCTCTCTCCGTCTGTGTGTCTATCCTAATTCAACTTTGTCAGTATGGAGTTGGCTTTGGACACAGATTCACAGATAAATGATAAACACTCTGCTGACGAGGAATGCTAGTAATAAGAGATGGACACACACACTTATCTTATCAGAAATCACTGTCAGGAAATACGATGGAAGCAGAGAGGAAAATAGAGAGTGACAGAGATGTGGAGATGGGTAAAGAGATTGAAAGGAGAGGATAGAGGGCTATGTCGTAAAAAAAGTAGAAAGTGAGAATCAAAGAAAAATAACAGGCAGGGAGGGATATGGTGAATGGGGGGAAAAGAGAGAATGAGAGACGAGAGAGACCTGAGCCTTTTTCAGCTCGATTCCTCCCTGCCATATGTAAACTGGGACTTGCATTGGTAGTGACATTTGGTGAAATTGCCTTTCTAAAGTAATCTCTTAACTTCATCAGTGGGAGGCACGGCTGTGACCGGAGCATCTGTTCTCTTCAAGAGGCGTGGAATCAAAAATCAATTCACAATACCATTCCAGAATGATGATATGGAATGTTCCACACTGGGGAATGATTGGTATATACAGTAGCTGTGTTATTGAGGTGATATTAGATGTTACGTTCCCTGCAAAATCATATGTTTGATGAGATTGAGTCTACTGTATATGAATACTTTTTATTCTCTTATATGAGGTTAGGTGTCTGGTAGAGAGAGATATTACTTGAGTGTGACAGACTGGCTCTCTGTCCAGTTGCAGTTCACAGCTGTTTGATAACCTGATAATCATAATATAGTTCTGTGTCTCAATGCCTAGGAAACCTGTTTAATATTAGCATCTGCCCTTTATTACTCTGCATCTAACCAAAGTAGTGGGTGTTTTAATATCAGATTACTATACATCATGATATGATCATGTGACTTGTGATTTAGATTTCATAATATATCAAATCAGAGAATGATAACGGTTGAGATTCTCTTTGACTATGAAACGTCCTGTTTGTACTAAAATACTGTAGCATCAGTATCAGTGATTGGGTGCCCTGTCGTGCATACATTACACAATCAACTGAGACCTCCTGTCACTTAAGACAAGTGTAATTACATGTAGGAAAATCATCCTTTCTCCTCCTCCCCTCTCCCTACTCGCGTCCTCCTCTTGAGTCTGTCCTCTATTGATCAGCACATATAGATCAGAAAGACAGACAGTTAATAGCCTAGCACCAGTAGCACCCTGTCTGTCTGTCTGTCTGTCTGTCTGTCTGTCTGTCTGTCTGTCTGTCTGTCTGTCGGAAGTAGAAGCACTAATGGCCTCTGCTGTCATTGTTACATGTCTTCCTCACCTCAGCGTTTAGCACCACGCTCACACATATGCAAGAAAGCATACACACACACACACACACACACACACACACACACACACACACACACACACACACACCTTTGTTAAGATGTCTACATACACAGTCAAGCTAATTGCATGCTTATACCCAAAGCGTGATCACTGATCCTATCTGATCGGGTTCAGTATAGCAAGCTTGATAGTGTCCGTGTTGAAGATCGTCCTCACTCCCATACAGCTCTGGTACAGTTATGTATCTGTCAGAGCTAGAAGCTCGTTGTCTGCACCACACATCAATCCCTTTCCCAGGGGCCTTTGCAGTGGAAGGTAGATGTCATGCTGTGACACCGTGCCAAATCCTCTCCGTTGATTGAACGAAGGAGTGAGAAAGAGAGAGAAACCAGCAATCTGGACACAATAACTGACTCTTTGTGATTATTGTGGCCTTTGTCCACCAAATAGGGGAACTGATCAATGTTTTACATTTCATGTATTTATTTTGCCTTTATTTAATCAGGCAGGCCAGTTGAGAACAAGTTCTAATTTACAACTGCGACCTGGCTAAGATAAAGCAAAGCAGTGCGGCAAAAACAACAATGTTACACATGGGATAAACAAACGTACAGTCAATAACACAATGGAAAAATCTGTATGCAGAAAGTGCAAATGAAGGAGATAAGGCGATAAATAGGGCATAGTGGCGAAGTAATTACAATTTAACAATTAACACTGGAGTGATAGATGTGCAGATGAGGATGTGCAAGTATAAATACTGGTGAGCAAAAGAGCAGAAAAACAAAAACAAATATGGGGATGAGGTAGGTAGTTGGTTGGATGGACTATTTACAGATGGGCTGTGTACAGCTGCAGCGATCGATAAGCTGCTCTGACTGCTGACGCTTAAAGTTAGTGAGGGAGATATAAGTCTCCAACTTCAGTGATTTTTGCAATTCGTTCCAGTCATAGGCAGCAGAAAACTGGAAGGAATGGGGGCCAAAGGAGGTGTTGGCTTTAGGGATGACCAGTGAAATATACCTGCTGGAGCGTGTGCTACGGGTGGGTGTTGCTATCGTGACCACTGAGCTGAGATAAGGTGGAGCTTTACCTAGCAAAGACTTATAGATGACCTGGAGCCAGTGGGTTTGGTGACAAATATGTAGCGAGGACCAGCCAATGAGAGCGTACAGGTCGCAGTGGTGGGAAGTATATGAGGCTTTGGTGACAAAACAGATGGCACTGTGATAGACTGCATCCAATTTGCTGAGTAGAGTGTTGGAGGATATTTTGTAAATTACGTCACCGAAGTCAAGGATCGGTAGGATAGTCAGTTTTACAAGGGTATGTTTTGCAACATGAGTGAAGGAGGCTTTGTTGAAAAAAAGGAAGCCGATTCTAGATGTAATTTTGGATTGGAGATGCTTAATGTAAGTCTGGAAGGAGAGTTTACAGTCTAACCAGACACCTAAGAATTTATAATTGTCCACATATTCTAAGTCAGAACCGTCCAGAGTTGTGAAGCTAGTCGGGCAGGCGGGTGCGGGCAGCGATTGGTTGAAGAGCATGCATTTTGTTTTACTTGCATTTAAGATCAGTTAGAGGCCACTGAAGTAGTGTTGTATGGCGTTGAAGCTCGTTTGGAGGTTTGTTAACACAGCGTCCAAGGAAGGGCCAGATGTATACAGAATGGTGTCGTCTGCGTAGAGGTAGATCAATTATTCACCCGCAGCAAGAGCGACATCATTGATATATACAGAGAAAACAGTCAGCCTGAGAATTGAACCCTGTGGCACCCCCATAGAGACTGTCAGAGGTCCAGACAACAGGTCCTCCGATTTGACACACTGAACTCTATCTGAGAAGTAGTTAGTGAACCAGGCGAGGCAGTCATTAGAGAAACCAAAGCTGTTGAGTCTGCCGATAAGAATACGGTGATTGAGTCAAAAGCCTTGTCCAGGTCGATGAAGACAGTTGCACAGTGCTGTCTTTTATCGATGGCGATTATGATATCGTTTAGGACCTTGAGCGTGGCTGAGGTGCACCCATGACCAACTCGGAAACCAGATTGCATAGGTGAGAAGGTACGGTGGGATTTGAAATGGTTAGTGATCTGTTTGCTCACTTGGCTTTCGAAGACTTTAGAACAGCAGGGAAGGATGGATATAGGCCTGTAACAGTTTGGGTCTAGTGTGTCTTCCCCTTTGAAGATTGGGATGACTGCGGCTGCTTTCCAATCTTTAGGAATCTCAGACGATACAAAAGAGAGGTTGAACAGACTAGTAATAGGGGTATCTAACCCAATGTGAGAATTAAGCCAGAGATATTACTTGAGAAACAAGAGGAGCTTAAGAGAAACTTTAATAAGGAAAGCACATACTTGTGAACTCATTTGTTGCTACTGAGCTTTGCTCAGTACAAATGTAATTTAGATTCCATTCTTACATCTGCTGCATATTATCTTGTAGCATTTTGTAATTAAGATGTCAAGCCCTAGGGAAGCTTGTTCCAACAGACTACTACTAACTGAATGTCCTTCAATGCTTCAAGATTGTTTGGGAGAGAATAAACTTGGTTAACACTTTTTATGATCCATCTGTCTATGCACACATAATACTGCATTTAATACTTGCTACAATCCTTTAAAAAAATGCATAACAGGCTATATGAATGCATAGCTTAATCACTCTAACAGAATTCATAAAGCATTACTCACAGAGATTCACAGAAAGTATTCCCCAAATAATGCGGTGGAATTACAAATCCCAAATCTCTCTAGATAACTTTTTTCTGCATCACAGATCCCATCATGGAAGTCTGTACTCTTAGGATTGTGTCTTGTCTGAGAACAGTGTATATTGTTTTTCCTGAAGGATGGAAACGGAGAGAATACTCCAAAGCTCTTTTGGAAAACATAGAGCAGCCATGCAAGACGAGGGATTGTGGTGACTATGAATGTCTGATAAGAAGAACTGAGACGGAATAATTTACAGGGATGAGAATTTACAGTAGGTTTCATATTGGAGGGTTGCGATGAGGTATAGCGGAACACACATAGGAACTCATAATATGGATGGTGGACTGGTAAGGAATGTGAAAAAGAGGTGATAGGTAACGTACGTCGTCATTGAAGGGGCATTTGAAGATACATTCACAAGGATGGAGTTCTGGGATGAATAGAACAGAGAGAAACATTGAGAGAAAGAGAGAGATGGATCGGGTGGGATTTGAACAAGTGCATTTGGATTCCATCCCCTTATGAAGTAGCCTAGACATACCCTCCACTCACCGACTATGTAATACTTCTTCCCCTCTCCCTCTCTCCCTAGAGGTCAAGATACAGTATAACTGTATACTTCTCTTTTTTTTCCCCCGCTGCATCCATTGCATACGTCTCCCTGCCTGAATGCAATGCATGTCCGGGATGCTTTTCTCTAGGCGCCCATAGTGTATGCAATGTATTCACATCAGGTTCCTTGATGCCTGTATTTTTGCAGAATCATACCAGATCGACTCTTATCAATGATATCATGTTGGCATCACTTGCTTCCATTGTATATCATTAACTCAGTAGACATAGCTCTCAGGGCTGTAGTGGAGCCTACTCTAACTGTACACCAGCGACTCGATAATCATGTACATAATGCAATTTATACATGTTATGCAAGAGAGACTGGAGTGCCTCTGCCAGGTCTGGCAGTACAAGGTCAGAGTGGAAACATGTTTCCCTTTCTGGAATGTGTCTGACTTGGCATTTCCAGAAATATGTCTGATCCAACTCCACTTCTATAACTGATAGGGCGACTCTGTTGAGTCATCAGGAATCTATTCAAGGTTGGCATTGGACTCATAGTGCATTCCATTCAGTGTTTGCATTCTGGTTGCATCTGGTTAGAGCTTGGCTGTAGGGACTGTATGATAAGCAGTATGTGGTCATCTTTTGGATGGCTGAAGAGTGGAATATGCCGATAGGGAGGATAGGGTCATCTTTTATTGGAAAGAAGGGTGGATGAAAGACCTGAATGTCGGGGAGGTCTGGGACAAACAGAGAACATCAGTCTTCTCTCTCTCTTTCTCCTTTCCTCTGTCGTTATTCCTCCCGCCTCTTCTCTCCAGCTCTCGCTCTCTCCCTCCATCTCTCTTTCCCTCTCTCCACAACGGCTCCCATCTGGTTGCTATGGAAACTCCACATATGTCTCCCACAGCTGTTTTTCAGTTTTCCCCAAAATGACAGCTGGTTGTTTTCTCTCTTTTTCTCGCACACTCTCCCTCTCTCTCTCTTCACGGTCAAACAGCCTGATGAAACAGAGCACACAGACAAACACACTCTCCCTCTCTCTCTTCACGGTCAAACAGCCTGATGAAACAGAGCACACAGACAAACACACTCTCCCTCTCTCTCTTCACGGTCAAACAGCCTGATGAAACAGAGCACACAGACAAACACACTCTCCCTCTCTCTCTTCACGGTCAAACAGCCTGATGAAACAGAGCACACAGACAAACACACTCTCTCTCTTTCTCTTCACGGTCAAACAGCCTGATGAAACAGAGCACACAGACAAACACACTCTCCCTCTCTCTCTTCACGGTCAAACAGCCTGATGAAACAGAGCACACAGACAAACACACTCTCTCTCTTTCTCTTCACGGTCAAACAGCCTGATGAAACAGAGCACACAGACAAACACACTCTCCCTCTCTCTCTTCACGGTCAAACAGCCTGATGAAACAGAGCACACAGACAAACACACTCTCTCTCTTTCTCTTCACGGTCAAACAGCCTGATGAAACAGAGCACACAGACAAACACACTCTCCCTCTCTCTCTTCACGGTCAAACAGCCTGATGAAACAGAGCACACAGACAAACACACTAAACACAGGGAAAAAGAGCAACAACCTGATTTACATTCATTTACACTGCTGCCAAAATGCTCACTCCCAGAGTTAGCACTGATAAAATCAAGTCCAGTTTGATTCGGTGCGCACACAGTTTATTAGGCATAAAAGGTGCAGTGAAATGTTTACCCGCGAGCTCACTCAACAGTACCGTCCAACATCAATATCAATCATACTCAAATAAAAAGTAGGTAAGAAGGTAGTATGCACAGTGGTAATAATAATGCTAATCATGAAGACAGGGTATCCATTGGTTTTCCGTGAGTAGTATATGAGCTAGGTGGTAGTATTGTGTGTAGGGGATGGAAAAGATATGGTCTTGGAGTGTGTAGAGATGTAATGGTCCACAGCAGTACTGGATAGTACCTGTCAATAATTTCAATAGAACATGACAGTGGGTAGCGTTGGCATATGAACCAATAGTAGAGCGGGACTGAGGACAGTGTTGACCTATGGACCAATAGAACAGCAGAACAGTGGGCAGTGTAAACGTATGGACTAATAGAGGACCACAACACCGGAAAGTGTTGTCATGATCCAATAGAACAGAAACGGAACATCAGCCATATGGTCCAGCATACAGCACTTCTGTTTGATTGCCCTGAGGGTCAATACATACATAGCTCTTGACTTCTGACTTCATGTTCAACAATGCCCTATAAAAACACATAGACGGGTCCTTCAAGTGTGTGGAAGGTCAAACAGACCTGATGCCGTCCAGACTGATGCCTGACTGTATCAGTCTATTATTTCTGATGACTAGTGATTCAATTAATATATACAGTAGTGTTTAGATTTCACAGTTTAGTCATTTAGCAGACAATGTTATCCAGGGTTATTCACCATTCTACTGAAGCACTGTAGGTGAACCAACCACCACATATGTTAATTAGCCTTAATTACTAACCTACAGTAGTTGGGATTATATTCCTGAGCTTTTAGGCGGGAGAGAGACGGTGTTTTTGTGTGTGTGTGTGTGTGTGTATGTGAGAGAGAGCGAGCGAGCGAGAGAGAAATTAGTGTTGAATGACTTTAGGAAGGCTATGTTCTTCCTCATCAACCATTTAAGATCCATTAAGAACCAGAAGACTGTGTGCGTGCGCATATAAATGTGTGCGTGTGCATTAGTCATTTAGCAGACAATGTTATCAAGGGATATCTACCATTCTACTAAAGCACTGTAGGTGAGCCAACCACCATTATCCTTAATTACTAATCTAGGTGGGGTTATATTCCTGAGCTTTTAGGTGGGAGACAGAAAGGTGTGTGTTATTGTGGGCGTGCGTGCGCGTGTGTGTGTGTGTGTGTGTGTGTGTGTGTGTGTGTGTGTGTGTGTGTGTGTGTGTGTGTGTGTGTGTGTGTGTGTGTGTGTGTGTGTGTGTGTGTGTGAGATAATTGTGTTCATTGACTTTAGGAAGGCTGTGTTCTTCCTCATCAACCATTTAAGCTCCAGTAAGGACCATTAGAAGACTGTGTGGGTGTGCATGTAAATGTGTGTGTCTTTCGGTGACTGTGTACTCGTGTATTCATAATACATCCAGACATCCATCCATACGACTAGGATCCTCCATTATCAAGACTAAGCAAAGATTGGTTGGTTGATAAGTGGGGTCCCTACGGTATATGACCTAGAGGGAAATGAATGGAGCGGCCTGTACTACCTGAGGATCAGAAAAATAATCACTAACAAGTGATGCCACTGGCTGTGCTGAAACACACACTGCAAGGTCAAACTATACCGCAGTGAAACTGTTACATCATTGTTACAGTGGTATATATATATATATACTACCAGTCAAGGGTTTTTCTTTATTTTTACTATTTTCTACATTGTAGAATAATAGTGAAGACATCTGTCATTGGAATTTCATAATTCCTATAATTAAATTCACTCAGTCTATTTTATAAGAATTTGTAAGATTCCCATTTGCATAAAATAGACAGAGACCAGTCTTATCAAAATTAGATAATAGTATTCATTCTCGGAGCTCGCTCCCATGGAACCACGAACAACAGTTTATATACAAAATATGACGTCATAGGTTATAAAATGTCCTTCCTCCTATCAACCAGGACAAAGCAGGTTCAAACGTTTATTCCAACCCCCTAGCTCACACACACTATTATCAAGATTAACTTCTGGAATCTTCACCTTCATCCATCACTATTTGGAAGACAGTTCCAGATAATGGAAAACCCAGGGAGGCACTCACTGCCTTATCTAAACATCCCAGAGTTAAGTTGAGTCGGTTCAACCATAGGTTAACGACCCTTTTTGCTTACCCTAAAAACCCACAATCCATTCCTCCCCAACCTAGCTGAATGGTACTTATTATGTTTAATTACCCCCTGTTTCATGCTAAACAATCCCTTCCTTATGAATTAACATTATTAATCAGATATAATAAAACAGAGTAGACGTTTAATTAGTTATAGTTCTATTTAAAATGTAGATATTGTTTAGTCATTATTCAGAAAATTCCTAACAACATCAAAACTATGAAATAACATATATGGAATCATGTAGTAACCAAAAAAGTGTTAAACAAATCAAAATACATTTTATATTTCAAATTCTTTGACTTGATGAAAGCTTTGCACACTCTTTGCATTCTCTCACCTGGAAAGCATTTCAATTCACAGGTGTGCCTTGTTAAAAGTTCATTTGTGGATTGTCTTTTTTCTTAAGCAAGTGTTGTGACAAAGTAGGGCTGGTACACAGAAAATAGCTCTATTTGGTAAAAGACCAAGTCCATTGTAGCTCAAATAAGCAGAAACGACAGTCCATCATTACTTTAAGACATGAAGGTCAGTCAATACGGAAAATGTCAAGAACTTTGAATGTTTCTTCAAGTACATGATGAAACTGGCTTGGAGGATTGCAAAAGGAAAGGAAGACCCAGAGCTGCAGACGATAAACTCATTAGAGTTAATTGCACATCAGATTGCAGGACAAATAAATTCTTCACAGAGTTCAAGTAACAGACACATCTCAACATCAACTGTTCAAAGGAGACAGCGTGAATCAAACATTCATGGTCGAATTTCTGCAAAGAAACCACTACTAAAGGACACCAATAAGAATAATAGACTTGCTTGGGCCAAGAAACACTATCAATGGATATTAGACCGGTGGAAATTTGTCCTTTAGTCCCAATGAGTCCAAATTTGAGATTTTTGGTTCCAACCGCTATGTCTTTGTGTGGCACAGAGTAGGTGAACGGATGACATCCACATGTGTGGTTCCCACCGTGAAGCATGGAGGAGGAGATGTGCTGGTGTGGGGGTGCTTGACTGGTGACACTGTCAGGTGATTTATTTAGAATTCAAAGCACACTTAAAACTGCAAAATCTTATCTCCGCCAACAGGACGAGTGTGAACAGTTTGGTGATGCATGGGTCGCAAGGAGGGGTTTGTCACTACATTAATAAATACAAATATCTATCCGGACCTTTGCCTTCTAGGAAATGTGTTTGACCGGACCTTCTCAAATAGTATTTGTGTACCCCTGACTTAAGGTAAAACAACCCTGTGGGGCTCCTCACTATGGTTCACCTTGGTAATTACAGTGGTTGTTACGCTCACTGCTAATGGCTCTGGTTAAGTGAGTGTTTGAGAGATTCAGTGAGTCAGTGTGTGCACAGACGCTTTATAGGTGTGTGTGTGTATGACAGTGCATGCCAGTCTGACAGAGGCTTGCGTGAGTAGGTCAGTGTTCTGCTGAGGTAAGGTCTCCCAGTGTTTATCCAGCATCCATCTTGGCTTATCACTGTTGTTGAGGGAAAATATGTCTAAAGACCTCCCCCCTCGCTCCTCTCTCTCTCTTTCTCTGCCCTCAAATCTGTCCATCTCAGTCTTTTATTAATTCTCTCTGTATCTAATACTCTCCCTCAGTAATTTCCTTCTCCTTTTATCGCTTTCATGTAGAATCATTATTGAGGGTAGTGGTTAGGGCAGATCTGGGTTAGTCTGTGAGTAAAGGCTCAGCAGTTCTGTGTTCCTTGTGAATAATAGATGTTGGTGGGTGAGTACTGATCGTTGTAAAGCAGATCTATGTCTATGTGTGAGTACAGTAGAATGGTTTGTAGAGAATTACCAGGTAATCTGTGTCAGCATGTCAGTGTTATGGATACTGTATTTGTAGTGCAGTGTGTTAGTGCAGTCCACTGTGGCTCAGTAGAGCTGATGGGATGTGAATGAGTGAGACGTGTGTTTCTAGGCAGGCGCTCCACCTGTCAGACCAACTCCAGTGTTTCCCATCTCCAGTCCTCCAGTACCCCCCCCCCCCCCCCCCCAACAGCACACATTTTTGCTATAGTTCAGGACAAGCACACTTGATTCAACTTGTCAACTAATCATCAAGCCGTCAATGAGTTAAATCAAGTGAGTTTGTCTGGGGCTACAACAGAAATGGGTGCTATTGGGGATACTGGAGGACTGCTATAATACACACTGACTGACTGACTGACTGACTGAGTGACTCCTGAAGGGCAAACAGAGAACAAGTCACACACAGGGGGATTTTACTGGAGAGGAGGAAGCTGTCGTGTGTGTGTGCTGCGTGTTGTGTGTGCATTTGCACTTGCGCTTTTATTGGGAAAATGCACTGGGTTTTTCCTAATAAACCGTTGTCTACCTATGTTGTTTATCTGGTATATTTCCTCCTAATGTCCTGCCTATCTCTGTTACTACATCCACATGTGTTCACACACCAAGCTGCACGTTTGCATTTCTCTCTCTCTGTTCTATGTTGCAGTGCTGCGTCTACTGAAGGAGAGAGCTGACCCCAACACACCTATCTCCTCTGGAGGATCTCTTCTACACCTGGTAACACATGCACACACACATGCACAAACACAACTACATCCACCTGCTGTTTTTCAATTAGCTCACCACTATCTGACCGCGCCTCTCTCTATCTCTTTCTCTCTCTTTCTCTTTCTCTCTCTCTCTTCATCCCATAGTGTGCTCGTCATGACAATGTGTTTGCGGCTGAGGTTCTGATCGAGCGAGGGTTAAACGTCAACCTGCAGGATGAGGACCTCTGGACAGCCCTGCACATAGCGTGTGTGTGTGACCACGCCGACATGGTGCTGCTACTACTGCTGGTGAGAAACACACACACGCGCGCACGCACGCACACACACATATACAGTTGAAGTCGGAAGTGAAACTGAGTCAGGGTTGTAAGCCTCTTTACTCGCACACGCTTTTTCAGTTCTGCCCACAAATGTTCTATGGGATTGAGGTCAGGGCTTTGTGATGGCCACTCCAATACCGTGAATTTGTTGTCCTTTAGCCGTTTTGCCACAACTTTGGAAGTATGCTTGGGGTCATTGTCCGTTTGGAAGACCCATTTGCGACCAAGCTTTAACTTCCTGACTGATATCTTGAAATGTTGCTTCAAAATATCCACATAATTTTCTCTCCTCACGATGCCATCTATTTTGTGAAGTGCACCAGTCCCTCCTGCAGCAAAACACCCCCACAACATGGTGCTGCCACCCCCGTGCTTCATGGTTAGGATGGTGTTCTTCGGCTTGCAAGCCTCCCATTTTTTCCTGCAAACATAACGATGGTCATTACGGTCAAACAGTTTTATTTTTGTTTCATCAGACCAGAGGATGTTTCTCCAAAAAGTATGATCTTTGTCCCCATGTGCAGTTGCAAACCATAGTCTGGCGTTTTTGATAGTTTTTATAGCGTCTTCCTTGCTAAGCGGCCTTTCAGGTTATATCGATATAGGACTTGTTTAACTGTGGATATAGATACTTGTGTACCTGTTACCTCCAGCATCTCCACAAGGTCATTTGCTGTTGTTCTGGGATTGATTTGCACTTTTCGCACCAAAGTACGTTCATCTCTAGAAGACAGAACACGTCTCCTTCTTGAGCGGTATGACGGCTGCGTGGTCCCATGGTGCTTATACTTGCGTACTATTGTTTGTACAGATGAACGTGGTACGTTTAGGCGTTTGGAAATTGCTCCCAAGGATGAACCAGACTTGTGGAGGCCTGCAAATTCTTTTCTGAGGTCTTGGTTGATTTATTTTGATTTTCCCGTGATCAAGCAAATAGGCATTGAGTTTTAAGGTAGGCGTTGAAATACATCCACATCCACCTCCAATTGACTAAAACCATGTCAATTAGCCTATCAGAAGCTTCTAAAGCCATGACATAATTTTCTGCGATTTTCCAAGCTGTTTGAAGGCACAGTCAACTTAGTGTATGTAAACGTCTGACCCACTGGAATTGTGATACAGTGAATTATAATTTAAATAATCTGTCTGTAAACAATTGTTGGAAAAATTACTTATGTCATGCACAAAGTAGATGTCCTAACCGACTTGCCAAAACCACAGTACGTTAATAAGAAATTTGTGGAGTGGTTGAAAAACGAGTTTTAGTGACTTCAATCTAAGTGTTTGTAAACTTCCAACTTCAACTGTGTGTGTGTATATATATATATATACATAAATACACATATACACACACGTAGTACGTATGGATAAAAAAGAGTTGGCCCTAAGGAGAGTGGTTCCTTGCAGTATCATAAAGGTTTTGGTCAGGTCTGGTGTCTGCAGTATTAGACTGTCAGAGTGGTTTGGGTCAGGTCTGATGTCTGCAGTATTAGACTATCAGAGTGGTTTGGGTCAGGTCTGGTGTCTGCAGTATTAGACTATCAGAGTGGTTTGGGTCAGGTCTGGTGTCTGCAGTATTAGACTGTCAGAGGGGTTTGGGTCAGGTCTGGTGTCTGCAGTATTAGACTATCAGAGTGGTTTGGGTCAGGTCTGGTGTCTGCAGTATTAGACTATCAGAGTGGTTTGGGTCAGGTCTGGTGTCTGCAGTATTAGACTATCAGAGTGGTTTGGGTCAGGTCTGGTGTCTGCAGTATTAGACTATCAGAGTGGTTTGGGTCAGGTCTGGTGTCTGCAGTATTATACTATCAGAGTGGTTTGGATCAGGTCTGGTGTCTACAGTATTAGACTATCAGAGTGGTTTGGGTCAGGTCTGGTGTCTGCAGTATTAGACTATCAGAGTGGTTTGCGTCAGGTCTGGTGTCTGCAGTATTAGACTATCAGAGTGGTTTGGGTCAGGTCTGGTGTCTGCAGTATTAGACTATCAGAGTGGTTTGGGTCAGGTCTGGTGTTCGGTACTATTAGACTATCAGAGTGGTTTGGGTCAGGTCTGGTGTTCGGTACTATTAGACTATCAGAGTGGTTTGGGTCAGGTCTGCTGTCTGCAGTATTAGACTATCAGAGTGGTTTGGGTCAGGTCTGCTGTCTGCAGTATTAGACTATCAGAGTGGTTTGGGTCAGGTCTGGTGTCTGCAGTATTAGACTATCAGAGTGGTTTGGGTCAAGTCTGGTGTTCGGTACTATTAGACTATCAGAGTGGTTTGCGTCAGGTCTACTGTCTGCAGTATTAGACTATCAGAGTGGTTTGGGTCAGGTCTGGTGTCTGCAGTATTAGACTATCAGAGTGGTTTGGGTCAGGTCTGGTGTTCTCCTGATTAGGTCCAGAGTGAGACAGGAACAGCCGTAAAGGAGGGGACAGGAGCAGGTGGAGACATGGAGGTTGGGCTGTGTTTGGTTTGGTGTTAGGTCCTATTCCGGTTATGTTGGTTGGGTCTGGTGTGGTAGTGTGGCAGCAGACCCTGTATGGCGGGGTGGGCTTGAGATACACTCAGGGGAGATGTGGCTGTGTTTGAAGAGTTGCCAGAAAGAGTGAGAGAGAGAGAGAGAGTATGCGTGTCTGTGTTTTCACCTCCCCTCTTTCTATCGGAGCAGTGTTTGATTTCCCTAAAGCAGTGCTGCAAGAGGAGAGCTGCATCAGTGGGTCTGTGTGTGATATAAATATGCCAAACACTACTCCTGCCAAGGGGACCACTTGAGTGAGAGAGTGAGAGAGTGAGAGAGAAAGAGAGACTCTAAATGTCTTCCATTCACTTTCAACTGAGACCCACTTTCTAGCTAATGAGGTCACATCTACAGTACTCACACAGGATTCAGCTTTACTGTCAGTCAGGAGAGAGAGAGAGGTATGGAATGTTAGGGTGAGAGAGGGGTAAGAAGAAAGATTTTCAAGCTACTGTAAACAAAATGATTACATGCTTCTTCAGCTTCCCTTTGGTAAATTATGAGGGAAGTGTGTAAGTATCTGTGCGGCCTTGTGTGTGTTTGTGTGAGCAAGCTCAATGAAAGAATGAATGATATTCCCCCAAAAATTGAATGGCTGTGCGTGCATGTATCTTTCTCTGTGTGTCTCTCTCTCTGTCTTTCTGTTTGTCTCTCTGTCTCTCCCTCTGTCTCTCTCTCTCCCTATGTCTCTCTGTTTGTCTCTCTCTCTCAATTCAATTTAAGGGCTTTATTGGCATGGGAACTCTCTTATTCTCTCCCCACCCCACCCCTCCTCAACCTTCTCTCTCTCCTTCTCCCTTCCCCTTCCCCCTCCGCACCCCCACATATCTCTCTCTCTCTCTCTGTGTTTGTGTGCGTGCATGTGTAAATGTATGTGTGTTCCTCAGAGTAAGATAACATATATTACAGAATTATCAGAAGGGTACAAGAGGACAGCTGAAAGGAGAGCTGAGGCAGTGGCTGAGTAAAAATAGCTATTTTTGAAGCTGATACAGCCTCTGCTTCCCTTTCTCTTTCTGCCTTCCTGACACCACATGTCTTATCCAGCACTGAGCCTGCCAATGCACAGTCACTCTGCTCCGATCCCAAGTAAGACCGCAATCAGGGCATGTTTTGTTGATCATTCCTATGGAACTGCTGATAAACATCAAGCTGATTTACACAATCAGTGCTTTGTAGTGAACGTTTATACTATTAGTGTTATGTTGTGCAATCTAAGGCATTATACAATTGTTATAGATGCTCTTGAAACACAGTGCATTCAGAAAGTATTCAGACCCCACAACTTTTTTAGTTACTTATTCTAAAATGGATTGAAAAGTTTTCCCCCCTCATCAATCTACGCACAATAACCAATAATGACAAAGTAATAACAGGTTTTGAGAAATGTTGGCAAATATATATATATATATATATATATATATACATATTCTTTAAATACCTTATTTGTGTTAGTATTTATATTTATAGTATTTATACCCTTTGCTATTGTCACAGGCCAGCTCATAGCCTGTGGCAAAAATGAGGGGACGCAAACAACAGGTATAGGCCAATTTAAAAAATGCTCTTTATTGTAAACAAAACTATTCACTAAACTAAGAAAAAGGAATGAGGTGTGGAAGTATCATAATGTAAGGTGCATCATGTATGTAAAGTGCATGGATGCGTGAATCTGTGTGTGTGAATGACTGAGTGAAAACTATGCAAAAGTACAAAAGAACAAACAAAACAGGTTCATACCTGGAGGAGCGGAGAGAGATAGAGAGGAGATTAGTGACAGTTTAAATACTCTGATCCCAGATGACTCCAATCACTAACGACCCTCCTCTGCCTGCAGGAGGAACCGCCCTTGCAATGCAGAGGAGGAGCCGTGACACCCCCCTTTTTAAACTGAGGGTCCCACCCTCAACCCAACTTCCTCCAACATATTCAAAACAATTCAAATTTCCCCAAAAACAAACAAAAAGGATACCTGTCCCAGCTCCTAGTAGTAGCCCCGTGTCCCCCAACTGACTGTCCACCCCTCAAACTCGGCAGCCCTGGTACCTAGGGAGCAATTTAAGAGGAAAGAGGTGCAGACAGCCCATAGGGGTCAGCAGATAGAATATACAAACTAGGTTAAAGGAGCACGGGACAGAGCATCAGCAATGTTATTATCCTTACCACTAATGTGTCTAATATCAAGGTTGAATGGTTGCAAGAACAAAGCCCAACGCATCAGGCGCTGGTTGGGATTTTGCAGGGACCTCAGAAAAATAAGTGGGTTGTGGTCAGTGAACACAGTTAAAGGGGTCAAACCAGAACCAACATAGACCTCGAAGTGCTGTAAAGCCCAAACGAGACCTAAAGCCTCCTTTTCAATTACAGAATAGTTTTTCTGATACTTATTACATTTCCGGGAGAAGAAACTGACTGGACACTCAACATTGTTATCATTCTCCTGGAGAAGCACAGCGCCGATTTGAAAGTTTGGTGCTGCCAATACAGGTGCCAAACACAAAAGAGCCTTAACTGCATCAAATGCCTCTTGACACTGGGTGGACCAGATAAATTCAGCCTTGGCCTTCAACAGATTGGTCAGGGGGGACACTACTACTGAAAAGTTTTTACAGAAAGCACGGTAGTACCCCGCCATTCCCAGGAAGCGCACCAGTTCTTTCTTTGTGCACGGCTGTGGGAACTGCTTCACAGCCTGGACCTTGGCTTCCACGGGAAAGACAAAACCCTGACCAACAACCTTGCCTAGGTATGTGACTGTAGCTTTGGCAAACTCACATTTTGCCAAATTAATAGTCAACCTGGCCCACACCAGTCTTTCGAACAGGGCTTGCACTCTTCAAACATGCTCCTCCCAGGAGTCTGAGTAGATGACCACGTCGTCCAAATACACGGCACACCTTTCCAGACCTGAGACCACCGGATTCATTAGCCTCTGGAAGGTGGCTGGAGCATTCCGCAAGCCGAAAGGCATCACTGTATAAGAGAACAAAGCAGATAGAGTTATAAAGGCAGCAATCTCACAAGCTCTTTTGGTAAGGGGTACTTGCCAATATCCCTTTAAAAGATCAAATTTGCTAACATACTTTGCTGACCCAACTTGATCAATACAGTCCTCCATCCTAGGAAGAGGGTAAAGGTCTGCTTTAGTAACATTGCTAACTTTTCTATAATCAGTGCAAGGTCTGAAAGTGGAATCAGACTTTTTGACAAAAAGACAGGGCGAAGCCCAATTTGAACAACATGGCTCTGCAATACCATTGTCCAACATATACTGCACCTCTGTTTCCAGTTTCAATCTCTTCTCCTCAGATACACGATAAAATCTCAGTTTGATAGGCTTAGCGTCTCCTATGTCTATATCATGCTCAATTAAGTGGGTTTGCGATGGAGTGTCAGAAAACAAAACAGGGTAGTTTCTAATACGAGCTACCAATTCACCACGTTTCTCAGAGTCTAAATGATCTACCAAAACCCCAAGGCTTGGCAAAGTCTGGGAGTTTTTCAACCGACCTTGTAAGACCTCATCCGAAACCCTAACGTCCTCCTCTTCTCCCCCCTCCACCAAATTAAAGCCACAAGATGCAGTGACTGGAGCAGCAGTCAATGCTGACCTCACCGCTGGAGTGCCTTCAACTTTGCTTAGATCACGGGAGGGATAACATTTTAACAGGTTCACATGGCATAATTTAGAGGACTTCCTATGACTAGGGGTTTCAATAGGATAGTTCAAATCTGACACTTTACGCAACACATTGAAAGGACCACAATATTTTGCCTGAAAAGGTGAACTTACAAGAGGCAGAAGAGCAAGTACACGATCACCGGGACTAAACTCACGCAGCTCAGCCTGTCCGTCATATAGCAGTAATTGCAGCCAAAGGTGATTCAACAAAGTACTGAGTAGAGTCTGAAAACTTATTTAAATGTGATATTTTCGTTTTTTTCACCTTTATATAAGCAGGTAGGCTAGTTGAGAACAAGTTCTCATTTACAACTGCGACCTGGCCAAGATAAAGCATAGCAGTGTGAACAGACAACAATTAGTAAACAATTAAGTAAGTCAATAACACAGTAGAAAAAAAAGAGAGTGTACAGTGCCTTGCGAAAGTATTCGGCCCCCTTGAACTTTGCGACCTTTTGCCACATTTCAGGCTTCAAACATAAAGATATAAAACTGTATTTTTTTGTGAAGAATCAACAACAAGTGGGACACAATCATGAAGTGGAACGACATTTATTGGATATTTCAAACGTTTTTAACAAATCAAAAACTGAAAAATTGGGCGTGCAAAATTATTCAGCCCCTTTACTTTCAGTGCAGCAAACTCTCTCCAGAAGTTCAGTGAGGATCTCTGAATGATCCAATGTTGACCTAAATGACTAATGATGATAAATACAATCCACCTGTGTGTAATCAAGTCTCCGTATAAATGCACCTGCACTGTGATCTCAGAGGTCCGTTAAAAGCGCAGAGAGCATCATGAAGAACAAGGAACACACCAGGCAGGTCCGAGATACTGTTGTGAAGTAGTTTAAAGCCGGATTTGGATACAAAAAGATTTCCCAAGCTTTAAACATCCCAAGGAGCACTGTGCAAGCGATAATATTGAAATGGAAGGAGTATCAGACCACTGCAAATCTACCAAGACCTGGCCGTAAACTTTCAGCTCATACAAGGAGAAGACTGATCAGAGATGCAGCCAAGAGGCCCATGATCACTCTGGATGAACTGCAAAGATCTACAGCTGAGGTGGGAGACTCTGTCCATAGGACAACAATCAGTCGTATATTGCACAAATCTGGCCTTTATGGAAGAGTGGCAAGAAGAAAGCCATTTCTTAAAGATATCCATAAAAAGTGTCGTTTAAAGTTTGCCACAAGCCACCTGGGAGACACACCAAACATGTGGAAGAAGGTGCTCTGGTCAGATGAAACCAAAATGTAACTTTTTGGCAACAATGCAAAACGTTATGTTTGGCGTAAAAGCAACACAGCGCATCACCCTGAACACACCATCCCCACTGTCAAACATGGTGGTGGCAGCATCATGGTTTGGGCCTGCTTTTCTTCAGCAGGGACAGGGAAGATGGTTAAAATTGATGGGAAGATGGATGGAGCCAAATACAGGACCATTCTGGAAGAAAACCTGATGGAGTCTGCAAAAGACCTGAGACTGGGACGGAGATTTGTCTTCCAACAAGACAATGATCCAAAACATAAAGCAAAATCTACAATGGAATGGTTCAAAAATAAACATATCCAGGTGTTAGAATGGCCAAGTCAAAGTCCAGACCTGAATCCAATCGAGAATCTGTGGAAAGAACTGAAAACTGCTGTTCACAAATGCTCTCCATCCAACCTCACTGAGCTCGAGCTGTTTTGCAAGGAGGAATGTGAAAAAATGTCAGTCTCTCGATGTGCAAAACTGATAGAGACATACCCCAAGCGACTTACAGCTGTAATCACAGCAAAAGGTGGCGCTATAAAGTATTAACTTAAGGGGGCTGAATAATTTTGCACGCCCAATTTTTCAGTTTTTGATTTGTTAAAAAAGTTTGAAATATCCAATAAATGTCGTTCCACTTCATGATTCTGTCCCACTTGTTGTTGATTCTTCACAAAAAAATACAGTTTTATATTTTTATGTTGAAGCCTGAAATGTGGCAAAAGGTCGCAAAGTTCAAGGGGGCCGAATACTTTCGCAAGGCACTGTATATACATTGTGTGCAAAAGGCATGAGGAGGTAGGCGACTAATTACAATTTAGCAGATTAACACTGGAGTGATAAATGATCAGATGGTCATGTGCAGGTAGAGTTACTGGTGTGCAAAAGCAGAAAAGTAAATAAATAAAAACAGTATAGGGATGAGGTAGGTAAATTGGGTGGGCTATTTACCGATGGACCATGTACAGCTGCAGCGATCAGTTAGCTGCTCAGATAGCAGATGTTTAAAAGTTGGTGAGGGAGATAAAAGTCTCCAACTTCAACGATTTTTGCAATTCGTGCCAGTCACAAGCAGCAGAGAACTGGAAGGAAAGGCGGCCAAAGAGGTGTTGGCTTTAGGGATGATCAGTGAGATACACCTGCTGGAGCGCGTGCTACGGGTGGGTGTTGCCATCGTGACCAGTGAACTGAGATAAGGCGGAGCTTTACCTAGCATGGACTTGTAGATGACCTGGAGCCAGTGGGTCTGGCGACGAATATGTAGCGAGGGCCAGCCGACTAGAGCATACAGGTCGCAGTGGTGGGTGGTATAAGGTACTTTAGTAACAAAACGGATGGCACTGTGATAAACTGCATCTAGTTTGCTGAGTAGAGTATTGGAAGCTATTTTGTAGATGACATCGCCGAAGTCGAGGATCGGTAGGATAGTCAGTTTTACTAGGGTAAGTTTGGCGGCATGAGTGAATGAGGCTTTGTTGCGAAATAGAAAGCCGATTCTAGATTTGATTTTGGATTGGAGATGTTTAATATGAGTCTGGAAGGAGAGTTTACAGTCTAGCCAGACACCTAAGTACTTATAGATGTCCACATATTCTAGGTCGGAACCATCCAGGGTGGTGATGCTAGTTGGGCGTGCGGGTGCAGGCAGCAAACGGTTGAAAAGCATGCATTTGGTTTTACTAGCATTTTAAGAGCAGTTGGAGGCAACGGAAGGAGTGTTGTATGGCATTGAAGCTCGATTGGAGGTTTGTTAACACAGTGTCCAAAGAAGGGCCAGATGTATACAGAATGGTGTCATCTGCGTAGAGGTGGATCAGGGAATCGCCCACAGCAAGAGCAACATCATTGATATATACAGAGAAAAGAGTCGGCCCGAGAATTGAACCCTGTGGCACCCCCATAGAGACTGCCAGAGGACCGGACAACATGCCCTCCGATTTGACACACTGAACTCTGTCTGCAAAGTAGTTGGTGAACCAGGCAAGACAGTCATTAGAAAAACCGAGGCTACTGAGTCTGCCGATAAGAATATGGTGATTGACAGTCGAAAGCCTTGGCCAGGTCGATGAAGACGGCTGCACAGTACTGTCTTTTATCGATGGCGGTTATGATATCGTTTAGTACCTTGAGCGTGGCTGAGGTGCACCCGTGACCGGCTCGGAAACCAGATTGCACAGCGGAGAAGGTACGGTGGGATTCGAGACGGTCAGTGATCTGTTTGTTGACTTGGCTTTCGAAGACCTTAGATAGGCAGGGCAGGATGGATATAGGTCTGTAACAGTTTGGGTCCAGGGTGTCACCCCCTTTGAAGAGGGGGATAACCGCGGCCGCCTTCCAGTCCTTGGGGATCTCAGACGATATGAAAGAGAGGTTGAACAGGCTGGTAATAGGGGTTGCGACAATGGCGGCGGATAGTTTCAGAAATAGAGGGTCCAGATTGTCAAGCCCAGCTGATTTGTACGGGTTGTTTTTTCTTCATATAGATTTGCAACAAAATTCTAAAAACCTGTTTTTGCTTTGTCATTATGGGGTATTGTGTGTAGATTGATGAAGGAAAAAAACTATTTAAGCAGTTTTAGAATAAGCTCTGTACTTAATAAAATGTGGAAAAAGTGAAGTGGTCTGAATACTTACTGAATACACTGTACATATACAGTATTCATATTAGGACGTATTTCAGGGAATTTCCCAAACAATGTGCTGGGTCTAATGTAGGGACATTTAGTATTTTCAGAGTGATTCACCATATCAGAATGATAGACAGACTTAACTTTGATTGACATGTGAAGATATGCAAACAAAAATGTCCAGCTCATTCATGCAGTTATCCATTGTGTCATTCCTTTCATCTCTTCCTCCTCTTCATCCATGTCCTTGGGTTTCCATTCCTGCATCTTAAATAGAGGACAGTTTTTGTGCTGACGGAAATGACACAGTGGCTGTATTTGCTGGGATGGAGGGGGTAACATTATTTTCTCTCACCCTCTCTCTCTCTCTCTGTTTGCTAGTGCTAATGCTAATGATCTTATCACCGCATTGCAAACAGCTGGTGTGGGAGGAAGCTTCCCAATTTCCCATGCACTCCCAATACCCATTCCCAACCCTGTTCCCAACCCCATTCTAAACCCCTATTCCCAGCTCCGGGTACTGCTCCGTCTCACAGGATTTAGCCTGTCTGTGTGCCTGTGAGAGGAGTGGAGGGGATTTTAGTCATGGAAATGTTTAGTTTGGTTATAAAACTATGATAGGAGCCAATAGGCAACAACAGAGTAGTGTTCCTTCATGCTAAAGCTAGCCTGGCCTTATATTAAATATGAGTTGTGTTAAATTTGAGTTAAAGACTGTGTTTAGACAGACAGGCCAATTCTGATATTTTTTCCACTAATTGGTATTTTGACCAATCTCATCAGATCATTTCACATCATATATTTTTCTGAGCCTGATATGATTGGTCAAAATACCAATTAGTGGAAAAAAATATCAGAATTGGGCTGCCTGTCTAAATGCAGCCATAGTGAGGTATTCATCATTAATTTACAGCTCATCCATGTTGGTTCCCCGTATGAGGATACTTATCCTCTACAATCAAACACCCGCATGCACAATAACAATTATGAAGAGATGGCATAATTGTTTCTATAGTTGAGTCTGGTTGAGTGTCAATCTCTGTTTATGTGGCATCACCATAGCTCCACATTCAAAGCCTAGAACCCATCATGGTATCAGTCCGTTATCATATCTGATTTAATTTCACAGTACCAATTAAGGTCTCCTGATTTGCATGGCTATCGAGGGCCATGCAGGCAGCAATTAGATAAGTGATTGGCGATTAGGAGCTAATTGGACGGTTGTCCTTATTCTGTTCTAACATCTCCCAGAGGAAGTGGTTGGTCCAAATAAGAAAAAATGTGACAAAACATGAAGGTATTAATTGAACTCGTCCAATAAGAAACACTTGTTTTAGGTTTACCGTTGCATGCCCTAATGAATGCTCAGTATTGGGGAAGCTACTCTGAAAATATGTTTTTTTCATGTTTTATTTAACTAGGCACGTCAGTTATGAACAAACTCTTATTTACAATGACGGCCTACACCGGCCAAACACAGACGGAGCTGGGTCAATTGTGCGTCGCCCTATGGGACTCCCAATCACAGACGGCTGTGATACAGCCTGGATTCAAACCATGGTGTCTGTAGTGATGCCTCAAGCACTGAGATGCAGTGCCTTAGAATGCTGCGCCATTCGGGAGCACTCAGGGAATTGGTCGTTTACCAAGCTACCAAGTACTTCACACTGGAAGAAGTTAAGATACACCCAAGTTGCCCTTAAGAAACATACAGTCAAACAGAAAGGAAATTATTGCCTACTCTACCTATATTTTATTTTATTTTTGCAAAAAAAATGGTGTGTAGTTCCAGAAGTTAGCTACACCTCTACATGGCAAAACAAAGTAGTTAACTACTGAAAACACAACCTAGAATTGAATTTAGTTAAACTACCACCAAGCTACAGCAAAAGGTAGTTCAATTACTACTTCAACTACATATAGTTAACTACTCCCCATCACTGTGAGTACTACTGTCACGTTCTGACCATCGTTCGTGTGTGTTTTCCTTGTTTTAGTGTTGGTCAGGACGTGAGCTGGGTGGGCATTCTATGTTGGATGTCTTGTTTGTCTATTTCTATGCCTGGCCTGATATGGTTCTCAATCAGAGGCAGGTGTTAGTCATTGTCTCTGATTGGGAACCATATTTAGGTAGCCTGGGTTTCACTGTGTGTTTGTGGGTGATTGTCCTATGTGTCGTTGTTCCTGTCTATGCGTTAGTTTTCACTAGTATAGGCTGTTTCGGTTTTCGTTACGTTTATTGTTTTGTAGTGTTTGTATTTAGATTCGTGTTTCGTTTGTTGAATAAACATGGATCGCAATCTACACGCTGCATTTTGGTCCGACTCTCCTTTTCACTTAGAAAACCGTTACAACTACCATGATATCAGTTCTCTCATGTCACTGTAATCCTGTTATATCAGAGGATCGTTGGAGGTTTCTCTGCCTCGTCTGTCTGGAGTGGTCCTCTGATGTGTCACTTTGAGTCTTTAACCGACCTCTCAAACACACTTTGTCTAAACACGTCTGAAAGTTATGAGCGAACCCTGAAGTTTCTGCTTTACTATTGTGTAACTCCTAACTGTCTGTTGCTGGGTGTTGATGGTACGGCTTACAGCAATCATCTTAATATTACTGGCTTCATTAAACTCCTCATGGTTTAAGATGGGAGATTGTGATTAAGCGGTTCTCCTGAGATCTTCTGTTATGAAACTTCCTTTTAGGTTTAGCCTGAGTCGCATAAGTCCCTCTGAAACTACAGTAGAAGACTGACCCACTTTTGGCATTTGAAAATTATCAGCTTCTTTTGTCTTTAAATCATAACAACATGGCCATGTCTAAACTCTTGTAAAATAGTGGAACTTAATATAATTTTCTGTCTTGATCCTGACTCCTTGCATAAATCTGAAAACTGTGATGTAATTTGTCTTAGCGTAGGGGACTAGTCCACATTGACTGTATAGCTAGTCCCTTCTAAGCTCATTTATCTAGCTTTATCATTCTTCTCCAGTGGGCTGCTGTCCCTACAGCCCTCCCAGGGGACAGTCCTACATCTTAGTTGTGGTTGGTATTGATCCCACCGGGGTCACGTTATGGCGTCCTGTTGTTAGGGCGACAAACGCTGATCCATCATAATGCGGCGGTGAGAGCTGAGCGTGTTGCGGTCAGCTTGTTAACCCCTGCTGCACATGTGGCGCCCGGGAAACAACTGGACGCCGCTCGTTTCTACGTGTCAGTGGTTAATGTCTGTAAACAGACGGATGATGCTCTGTCTTGATCGATGGGATGCTCCAGGATATAGCAGTCATATCAAGTCAAGTCTAACATTGTTAATATTGCCATCTAGGATTACATTAGGATTAATGAGGTGGTCAAACTCATATTGCTCCTTGTATTATTATATACCATTACATTTGTCTACCGCTATGTATTGACTGCAAAGTTTGACATAATGGTAGGTGTCAGCTAAGTATAGACTACAATGAGTAAATAACACAATGCATACATCAGAAACCATCCTCCAGAGGTTCCAGTTGTTTTCCTCAGGAGAACCAGTTCAGTGGGTATAGCAGTGTGTAGCCTACTGTAGTCTGACTGTAGCGCAAGACCAGGCTGTGTCAAGTGATGTCTTCATTAGGACCCGGGAGCTCAGAATGATAGGTCAGGGACACCACCTCACCCCTATCTACTCAACACACATGCATGCACACATGCACTCACTGTCCAGAGTGTGTGTGTGACAGTCTGTGGATAAGTCAATAACTGTCCCTCCCCACTCTCTGGTTTTCTGAAACCTGCAGAAGACTGAATGACTGGCATATCTGGACTGGATGAAAAAAAGTATGAAAATAGACAGGCAGTAGGTGCTCTCTCTCTCTCTCCTCCCTCTCTCTCCCTTTCTCTCTCTCTCTCTATTCCTCTCTCGCTCTCCCTGTTCTCCTTCTTACATCGATGAGCCCTTCCTCATGAATAGATACAAAGCACCAGCTGATGTTGAATGTTGAGTAATATATTCATTAACCCCTAACTAACCCTGCTAATGAATGACAACAGCTCCTGCTAGACCAGACTACAGATTGGTAGGAATTTACCCAAAGAAACAAAGGGGCAAACTCCAAACGCAGACCTCTCCACTATTTAATAACATAACAATAACATCAGTTGAACTAAATTAATTTAGTTTTTAATTGTTTGGCATTAATGACAGGGGTAGATTCATCATCTCTGATGTTTCCCTAGTGTATAGAGATTGCAGAATGTTTTTGTTCTTGGTTTTTGAGGTTTGAATTTTAGGGTCCAGGGCTCTGAGATATAAGGGTTTGGACTTTCAATTTTGGGGATTGGTGTTCAGCATTTGCAGGTCGCTCTCTAGCCTATATCCATCTGCTTGGTATTCCTCTTCCTCCTTTCTTTATCATCTGTAAAGCCATTCCCACACACACACACACACACACACACACACACACACACACACACACACACACACACACACACACACACACACACACACACACACACACACACACACACACACACACACACACACACACACACACGAAGACACATGAACCCCCCCCCCCCCATGCACACACACACACACACTTTTCTCTGTCTGCTTGAAGACTAGCCCATTAATCTTGGGCTGCATCCTAACATGGTTGTTAGAATTCTATTAGCTGTAAATATTCAATAAGGAACCTCACTTAAAGGCCCTGTCCCTCTTATCAGCCGCAGCCCAGCCACGATCATTACACTGCAACCTCTTTTATTGTTTAGGCAAACGACAAGCAGCGATTTCTGGGGAAAGACTGACAGTGGCGACGTGAAAGGAAATGTGTTAGTTTAAGTATGTTTTAGAGGGGAGGAGATACAGAGAGAGGGAAAGAGAGAGATAAATAAAAGAGAGGGGGGGGGAAAGGTAAAGAGAGGAAGTGAGGCAAAGAAGAAAGGAGTGATGTTACAACAGAGGTGACAAATCACAGAGTAGTTCCCGAGGGTAGTGTTGGGAGGAATGTTGAATCCCAACCATGTTTTACTTGTGTATGTTTAGACAAACAGCAGTCATTACACAGTCCAATTGTAGTCTGCCTGGGGGTATGTTGTTATCTCACACCCCAAGAACAGGCAACACTGGTAGGACTCTTCACTGTGTAAACACACATTAATCTTGTCACACACACTCACACTCTCTACCACTTGTCACACACATCCCCTCCCCCCCCCCCTCGATGATCCCAAGGTCCCATCAACACACAGACACACAACACACACACACACACACACGTGTCCCTGCCCTGGGGTCCCCACAATCCCATATGTAATGAGTTGTTTAATTCACTTCATTGAGTGTTAATGTCCCTGTGGCTCTCCTCAGGTTCACACTGCTGGGTGCGCCTGATAATTGGGCCTACTTTATCATCGATTCCTCTCTGATGAATGGCCTGAGAAACCACTCAATTTGTTTGTGTCTCCCTCCTCCCTCCCCTCCTCTATTCATTCTATGTTGGGTTTGATACGTTCTGGGATTTCTGGAAGACTGGGGTGAATGTTCTACTTCAGGATGTGAATGGAAACATTCCACTGGACTACGCCGCCGAGGGAACCGAGACCAGCTACATCCTCCGAAAACACCTAGAGGAAAACGGTAACACAACACTCCTCATATGATTTAATGTCTGTTTTATGTAGTGTGTCGTGTTGTGTTACATTGTAGGCCTATATGTGTTTATTGTGCAACAAAAGCCCAAGAAATGTTCACCTACACACTTTCACAATGTGAAAAATATTTGTATTTTCTGAATCGTTTTTTTCCAATCTTTGTCACTTTTCCACCCACACACAATTACTCTTGTTTAAGACCTGTCTATTACCCCGGCAGTAGGACATTTTGTTCTCGTCCATATAACATGTCTTAATATAATGCCTGCTTCAATGTCCATTCTTTTTTCACAGCAGTTAAAGGAGACTGAATAGAAAACTAAATAAAACAACATTTTTAATTTCACATGCATGAAATAATGGCTTAATTTGAAAAAAAATGAAAATCAACAGATCGTAAGTTATGTCCACAACACAATTATAATGTGAAGTGAGGAAACAGACTAAAATACTTAATTATATGTAATGGTTCCATGGATGGTTGGCTGCCATATTGCCTGAGGGAAAGGTATTGATACTGTATATACAGTGATTTCAGAAAGTTTTCAGACCTCTTCTCTTTTTCCACATTTTGTTATGTTACAGCCTTATTCTAAAATGGATTGGACACATTTTGTTATGTTACAGCCTTGTTCTAAAATGGATTGGACACATTTTGTTATGTTACAGCCTTGTTCTAAAATGGATTGGACACATTTTGTTATGTTACAGCCTTGTTCTAAAATGGATTGGACACATTTTGTTATGTTACAGCCTTGTTCTAAAATGGATTGGACACATTTTGTTATGTTACAGCCTTGTTCTAAAATGGATTGGACACATTTTGTTATGTTACAGCCTTATTGTACAATGGATTGGACACATTTTGTTATGTTACAGCCTTATTGTACAATGGATTGGACACATTTTGTTATGTTACAGCCTTGTTCTAAAATGGATTGGACACATTTTTCCCTCATCAATCTCAAATGATACAACATAATGACAAAGCAAAAAAAGGTTTTTAGAAATGTTTGCAAAAGGTATAAAAAATAATATTTTGCTATGAGACTCAGGTGCATCCTGTTTACATTGATCATCTTTTAGATGTTTCCACAACTTCATTGGAGTCCACTTGTGGTAAATTCAAATGATTGCACGTGATTTAGAAAGGCACACACCTGTCTTTATAAGGTCCAACAGTTGAAAGTATATGTCAGAGGAAAAACCAAGCCATGAGGTCGAAGGAATTGAGCTTTGAGATATGATTGTGTCGAGGCACAGATGTGGGGAAGAGTACCAAACAAATCTGCAGCATTGAAGGTCCCCAAGGACACGGTGGATTCAATGTTTCTACTACAACTACAACACTGTGTCCTCTTTGTCCCAACCACTACTACAACTACAACACCGTGTCCTCTCTGTCCCATCCACTACTACACAATGTCCTCTCTGTCCCTACCAGGACTACTAATACTAAACTCTGTTCTCTATGTCTCGACCGCTACTATTTCTACTACACTGTGTCCTCTCTGTCCCAACAACTACTACAACTACTACACTGTGTCCACTCTGTCCCAACCATTACTGCTACTACTACACCGTGTCCTCTCTGTCCTAACCACTACTACTACTACACCGTGTCCTCTCTGTCCCTACCAGGACTACTATTATTACACTCTGTTCTCTGTGTCCCAACCACTAATATTTCTACTACACTGTGTCCTCTCTGTCCCAATCAGTACTAATACTACACTGTGTCAGCTCTATCCCGACCAGTACTATTACTACGCTGTGTCCTCTCTGTCCCAATCAGTACTAATACTACACTGTGTCCTCTCTATCCCAACCAGTACTATTACTACGCTGTGTCCTCTCTGTCCCAGCTACTTCTTCTACTACACTGTGTCCTCTCTATCCCAACCAGTACAATTACTACGCTGTGATCTCTCTGTCTCAACCACTACACCTACTTCTACACTGTGTCCTCTCTGTCCCAGCAACTTTTTCTACTACACTGTGTCCTCTCTATCCCAACCAGTACTATTACTACGCTGTGATCTCTCTGTCTCAACCACTAATATTTATACAACACTGTGTCCTCTTTGTCCCAACCACTACTACAACTACAACACCGTGTCCTCTCTGTCCCATCCACTACTACACGATGTCCTCTCTGTCCCTACCAGGACTACTAATACTACACTCTGTTCTCTCTGTCTCAACCGCTACTATTTCTACTACACTGTGTCAACTGTGTCCCAAATACTACTACTACACTGTGTCCTCTCTGTCCCAACAACTACTACAACTACTACACTGTGTCCACTCTGTCCCAACCATTACTGCTAATACTACACCGTGTCCTCTCTGTCCTAACCACTACTACTACTACACCGTGTCCTCTCTGTCCCTACCAGGACTACTATTATTACACTCTGTTCTCTGTGTCCCAACCACTAATATTTCTACTACACTGTGTCCTCTCTGTCCCAATCAGTACTAATACTACACTGTGTCCTCTCTATCCCAACCAGTACTAATACTACGCTGTGTCCTCTCTGTCCCAGCAACTTCTTCTACTACACTGTGTCCTCTCTATCCCAACCAGTACAATTACTACGCTGTGATCTCTCTGTCTCAACCACTACACCTACTTCTACACTGTGTCCTCTCTGTCCCAACCACTACTACTACTTCTACACTGTGTCCTCTCTGTCCCAACCACTACACCTACTTCTACACTGTGTCCTCTCTGTCCCAACAACTACTACCACCACACTATGTCCTCTCTTTTCCAACCACTACACCTACTACTAAACTGTGTCATCTTTGTACTAACCTTGACTACTACTATTACATTGTGTCCTCTCTGTCCCAACCACTTCTACACCGTGTCCTCTCTGTCCCAACCACTACTACTACTTCTACATTATGTCCACTCTGTCCCAACCACTACTACTACTTCTACATTGTGTCCACTCTGTCCCAACCACTACTACTACTTCTACATTATGTCCACTCTGTCCCAACCACTACTACTACTTCTACACCGTGTCCTCTCTGTCCCAACCACTACTACTACTTCTACATTATGTCCATTCTGTCCCAACCACTACTACTACTTCTACATTATGTCCTCTCTGTCCCAACAACTACTACCACCACACTATGTCCTCTCTGTCCTAACCACAACTACTACTACACTGTGTCCACTCTGTCCCAACCACAACTACTACTTCTAGAACACTGTGTCCTCTCTGTCCCAACAACTACTACCACCACACTATGTCCTCTCTTTTCCAACCACTACACCTACTACTAAACTGTGTCATCTTTGTACTAACCTTGACTACTACTATTACATTGTGTCCTCTCTGTCCCAACCACTTCTACACCGTGTCCTCTCTGTCCCAACCACTACTACTACTTCTACATTATGTCCACTCTGTCCCAACCACTACTACTACTTCTACATTGTGTCCACTCTGTCCCAACCACTACTACTACTTCTACATTATGTCCACTCTGTCCCAACCACTACTACTACTTCTACACCGTGTCCTCTCTGTCCCAACCACTACTACTACTTCTACATTATGTCCATTCTGTCCCAACCACTACTACTACTTCTACATTATGTCCTCTCTGTCCCAACAACTACTACCACCACACTATGTCCTCTCTGTCCTAACCACAACTACTACTACACTGTGTCCACTCTGTCCCAACCACGACTACTACTTCTAGAACAATGTGTCCTCACTGTCCCAACCACGACTTCTACTACTCTGTCCTCACTGTCCCAACCAGTACTAATACTACGCTGTGTCCTCTCTGTCCCAGCAACTTCTTCTACTACACTGTGTCCTCTCTATCCCAACCAGTACAATTACTACGCTGTGATCTCTCTGTCTCAACCACTACACCTACTTCTACGCTGTGTCTTCTCTGTCCCAGCAACTTTTTCTACTACACTGTGTCCTCTCTATCCCAACCAGTACTATTACTACGCTGTGTCCTCTCTGTCCCAACCACTACACCTACTTCTACACTGTGTCCTCTCTGTCCCAACCACTACTACTACTTCTACACTGTGTCCTCTCTGTCCCAACCACTACACCTACTTCTACACTGTGTCCTCTCTGTCCCAAAAACTACTACCACCACACTATGTCCTCTCTTTTCCAACCAATACACCTACCACTAAACTGTGTCATCTTTGTACTAACCTTGACTACTACTATTACATTGTGTCCTCTCTGTCCCAACCACTTCTACACCGTGTCCTCTCTGTCCCAACCACTACTACTAAGTCTACATTATGTCCACTCTGTCCCAACCACTACTACTACTTCTACACCGTGTCCTCTCTGTCCCAACCACTACTACTACTTCTACATTATGTCCACTCTGTCCCAACCACTACTACTACTTCTACATTATGTCCTCTCTGTCCCAACAACTACTACCACCACACTATGTCCTCTCTGTCCTAACCACAACTACTACTACACTGTGCCCACTCTGTCCCAACCACGACTACTACTTCTAGAACAATGTGTCCTCACTGTCCCAACCACAACTTCTACTACTCTGTCCTCACTGTCCCAACCACTACACCTACTACTAAACTGTGTCATCTTTGTACTAACCTTGACTACTACTATTACATTGTGTAATCTCTGTCCCAACCACTTCTACACCGTGTCCTCTCTGTCCCAACCACTACTACTACTTCTACATTGTATCCACTCTGTCCCAACCACTTCTACACCGTGTCCTCTGTCCCAACCACTTCTACACCGTGTCCTCTCTGTCCCAACCAATACTACTACTTCTACATTGTGTCCACTCTGTCC
This sequence comes from Oncorhynchus clarkii lewisi, assembly GCF_045791955.1. Classification (NCBI taxonomy): domain Eukaryota; kingdom Metazoa; phylum Chordata; class Actinopteri; order Salmoniformes; family Salmonidae; genus Oncorhynchus; species Oncorhynchus clarkii. The sequence continues at coordinate 25,130,267 of NC_092168.1, read as the reverse complement.
CAACCACTACTACTACTTCTACATTATGTCCTCTCTGTCCCAACCACTACTACTACTTCTACATTATGTCCTCTTTGTCCCAACCACTACTACTACTTCTACATTATGTCCTCTCTGTCCCAACCACTACTACTACTTCTACATGATGTCCTCTCTGTCCCAACCACTACTACTACTTCTACATTGTGTCCACTCTGTCCCAACCACTACTACTACTTCTACACCGTGTCCTCTCTGTCCCAACCACCACTACTACTACAACACTGTGTCCTCTCTATCCCAACCACTACTACTACTACTACTACTACACTTTGTCGTCTCTGTCCCAACAATAACTATTACTGCACTGTGTCGACTCTGTCCCAACCACTACTACTACTACTACACTGTGTCCTCTCTATCCCAACCACTACTACTACTACTACACTGTGTCCTCTCTATCCCAACCACTACTACTACAACACTGTGTCCTCTCTATCCCAACCACTACTACTTCTACACTGTGTCCTCTCTATCCCAACAACTACTACCACCACACTATGTCCTCTCTGTCCTAACCATAACTACTACTACACTGTGTCCACTCTGTCCCAACCACTACTACTAATTCTACTACACTGTGTCCTCTCTGTCCCAACAACGACTTCTATTACACCTTGTCCTCTCTGTCCCAACCACTGCCACTACTACTACACTGTGTCCTCTCTATACAAACAACTACTACTTCTATGCTGTGTCCTCTCTGTAGCTTCCAGTACAACTAGTAATACACCAGGTCGTCACTGTCCCAACCACTACTACTACAACTACACTGTGTCCTCTCTGTCCCAACTACTACTACACTGTATCCTCTCTATCCCAACCACCACTACTACCACCACACTGAATCCTATCTATCCCAACCACTACTACTACCACTACACTGTGTCCTCTCTGTCAGAACCTTGACAAGTTGTACTACACTGTGTCCCATCACTCCCAACCACGACTACTACCACACTGTGTCCTCTCTGTCCAAACCAATACTACCACTTTTACTACACTGTGTCCTCTCTTTACGAACCACGACTTCTACTGCAGTGTGTCCATTCTGTCCCATCCACTACTACTACACTGTGTCTACCCTGTCCCAACAGTTACTACTAATACACTGTGTCCTCTCTGTTCAAACCAATACTGCCACTTTTACTACACTGTGTCCTCAATGTCGCAACCAGTACTACTACTAATACACTATGTACTCCCTTTCCCAACCAGTACTTCTACTGTTACTACACTGTGTCCTCTCTTTCCCAACCACTACTAATACTACTACACTGTGTCCTCTCAGTCCCAACCATGACTACTGCTACGTTGACTTTTTTCCCAATCACTACTACTACTACACTGTATCCTCTCTGTCCCAAGCACCACTACTACTACACCTTGTCCTCTCTGTCCCAACCACTACTACTACTACACTGTGTCCTCTCTGTCCCAACAAGTACTCTTACCCCACTGTGTCCTCTCTGTCCCAACCAGTACTACAACTACTACTACACTGTGACCGCTCAGTCCCAACCACCACTACTACTACACTGTGTCCTCTCTGTCCCAAGCACCACTACTACTACACTGTGTCCTCTCTGTCCCAAGCACCACTACTACTACACTGTGTCCTCTCTGTCCCAACCACTACTACTACTACACTGTGACCGCTCAGTCCCAACAAACACTACTACTACACTGTGTCCTCTCTGTCCCAACTACTACCACGTCTACGACACTGTGTCCTCTCTGTCCCAACCACTACTACCACACTGTGTCCTCTCTGTCCCAACCACTACTACCACACTGTGTCCTCTCTGTCCGAACAATGACAACTACTACTACACTGTGTCCTCTCTGTCCAAACCAGTACTACAACTACTACTACACTGTGACCGCTCTGTCCCAACCGCTACTACTACTACACTGTGTCCTCACTGTCCCAACCACTACTACTACTACACTGTGTCCTCTCTCTCCCAACCACTACTACTACTTCTACATGGTGTCCTCTCTGTCCCAACCAGTACTACGACTACTACTACACTGTGTCCTCTTTGTCCAAACCACTACTACTACTACACTGTGTCATCTCTGTCCCAACCAGTACTACTACTACTACTACATGGTGTCCTCTCTGTCCCAACCAGTACTACGACTACTACTACACTGTGTCCTCTTTGTCCAAACCACTACTACTACACTGTGTCATCTCTGTCCCAACCAGTACTACTACTACTACACTGTGTCATCTCTGTCCCAACCAGTACAACAACTACTTCTACACGGTGTCCTCTCTGTCCCAACCAGTACTACTACCACTACTACACGGTGTCCTCTCTGTCCCAACCAGTACTACGACTACTACTACACTGTGTCCTCTTTGTCCAAACCACTACTACTACTACACTGTGTCATCTCTGTCCCAACCAGTACTACTACTACTACTACATGGTGTCCTCTCTGTCCCAACCAGTACTACGACTACTACTACACTGTGTCCTCTTTGTCCAAACCACTACTACTACACTGTGTCATCTCTGTCCCAACCAGTACTACTACTACTACACTGTGTCATCTCTGTCCCAACCAGTACAACAACTACTTCTACACGGTGTCCTCTCTGTCCCAACCAGTACTACTACCACTACTACACGGTGTCCTCTCTGTCCCAACCAGTACTATTACTACTACGCTGTGTCCTGTTTGTCCAAACCACTACTACTACTACTACACTGTGTCCTCTCTGTCCCAACCACTACTACTACTACTACACTATGTCCTCTCTGTCCCAAGCACCACTACTACTACACCTTGTCCTCTCTGTCCCAACCACTACTACTACTACACTGTGTCCTCTCTGTCCCAACAAGTACTATTACCCCACTGTGTCCTCTCTGTCCCAACCAGTACTACAACTACTACTACACTGTGACCGCTCAGTCCCAACCACCACTACTACTAAACTGTGTCCTCTCTGTCCCAACTACTACCACGTCTACGACACTGTGTCCTCTCTGTCCCAACCACTACTACCACACTGTGTCCTCTCTGTCCCAACCACTACTACCACACTGTGTCCTCTCTGTCCGAACAATGACAACTACTACTACACCGTGTCCTCTCTGTCCAAACCAGTACTACAACTACTACTACACTGTGACCGCTCTGTCCCAACCGCTACTACTACTACACCGTTTCCTCTCTGTCCCAACCACTACTACTACTACTACACTATGTCCTCTCTGTCCAAACCACTACTACTACTACTACACTGTGTCCTCTCTGTCCCAACCAGTTTCTGTCCCTCTCACTTATTGTGCAGTACCAGTCAAATGTTTGGACTCACCTACTCATTCCAAGGTTTTTATTTATTTTTTCTATTTTATATAATGTAGAAAAATAGTGAAGACATCAAAACTTTGAAATAACACATTTGTAATCAAGTGGTTACCAAAATAGTTTTAATATATTTTATATTTGAGATTCTTCAAAGTAGCCTCCCTTTGCCTTGATGACAGCTTTGCACACTCTTGGCATTTTCTCATCCACTTTCATGAGGTAGTCACCTGGAATGCATTTCAATTAACAGGTGTGCCTTGTTAAAGTTTATTTGTGGAATTTCTTTGCTTTTTAATGCATTTGAACCTGTAAGTTGTGTTGTGACACGGTGGGGGTGGTATACAGGTAGGGGTGGTATACAGGTAGGGGTGGTATACAGAAGATAGCCCTATTAGGTAAATGACCAAATGCATATTATGGCAAGAACAGCTCAAATAAGCAAAGAGAAACGACAGTCCATCATTACTTTAAGACATGGAGGTCAGTCAATCCGGACACTTTGAAAATGTCTTCAAGTGCAGTCGCAAAAACCATCAAGAGCTATGATAAAACTGGCTCTCACAAGGACCGCCAGAGGAAAGGAAGACCCAGAGTTACCTCTGCTGCAGAGGATAAGTTCATTAGAGTTTGCTGCACCTCAGATTGCAGCCCAAATAAATGCTTCATAGAGTTCAAGTAACAGACACATCTCAACATCAAATGTTCAGAGGAGACTGCGTGAATCAGGCCTTCATGGTCAAATGGCTGCAAAGAAACCCCTACTAAAGGACACCAATAAGAAGAAGAGAATTACTTGGGCCAAGAAACACAATCTATGGATTTTGGACCGGTGGTAATCTGTCCTTTGGTCTGATGAGTCCAAATTTGAGATTTTTGGTTCGAACCGCTTGTGTCTCTGTGAGCCTCAGAGTAGGTGAATGGATGATCTCTGCATTGTGTGGTTCCCATCGGAGGAGGAGGTGTGATGGTGCTTTGCTTGTGACACTGTCTATGATTTTTTTTAGAATTCAAGGCACACTTAACCAGCATGGCTACCACAGCATTCAGCAGCGATACGCCATCCCATCTGGTTTGCTCTTAGTGGGTCTGTTATTTGTTTTTCAACAGGACAATGACCCAACACACCTCCAGGCTGTGTAAGGGCTATATGACCAAGAAAGAGAGTGATGGAGTGCTGCATCAGATGATGTGGCCTTCACAATCACCTGACCTCAACCCAATTGAGATGGTTTGGGATTAGTTGGGGTGCAGAGTGAAGGCAAAGCAGCCAACTAGTGCTCAGCATATGTGGGAACTCCTTCAAGACTGTTGGAAAAACATTCCTCATGAAGCTGGTTAAGAGAATGCCAAGAGTGTGCAAAGCTGTCATCAAGGCAAAGAATGGCTACAAAAAATTGGTTTCTACATTATTCCATATGTGTTATTTCATAGTTTTGATGTCGTCACTATTATTATACAATGTATAAAATAGTACAAATAAAGAAAAACCCTTGAATGAGTAGGTGTCCAAACTTTTGACTGGTACTGTACATGGGCTAAGACAGAGGAAGTCAAACACACACACACACACACACACACACACACACACACACACACACACACACACACACACACACACACACACACACACACACACACACACACACACACACACATACATACACACACATGTATGTGTTTATGTGTGGGTGTGTGTTTGCACATGTATGTGGGTGTGTAAAGGTGAGTTGCCCCCCAGACTGACTGATAGTGGAGAACCTCACTCCAGCAGGGAATGGAGAAGGTCAACAGAGATGGGGAGAGAAAACAAGAGATGAGTCAAAATAATGTCAGAGAGGAAAAAAAGATGGTACAGACTTAAATACAGAAAATGAGGAGGGAGCGAGAGCGTGAGAGTGACAGAGAATGATAAGGAATGCCAGAAATATCCCCCAAGCCAATCCATCTTTACGCGCAGGAGATCACATAAACACCTCACACCTCACCATAAACACACACACGAACAGACACACACACACACACACACCTCAGCCCCAATTGTCTGTGACCTGCGTTGGGAGCAGACATGGGTTCAAATACTATTTCAGATATTTCAATGACTTTTCAATACCGTTTTTAAAAAGTTTTCAGATAACTTTTTTTTCTTAAAATAAAGGTTGAAGAATATTGGAAATGTAGTTGGAAATATTCAAATACACTCCCATGCACCCAGATATTTGAAAATAGCATTTGAAATAAGTATTTGAAAATAATTTCAAATACAATTTGGTCGATTATTATATATATATAAACATATATATATGTTTTTTTTTTACAAATAACTGTTCAAATACTAAAATAAAAGTACTTTTATTTGCTGAATACACAGTCCCTTGCTCCCCCATGGCATCACAGTCCCTCCCCTCATCCCAAATCCCCTATAGGTGGTCTCTATCCCCTCATGCTCACATCCAGCCTCTCTCTCCTCTTCCTGCTGTGGCACACTCCCATGTCACACTAGAAGTCTATGTTGCCTTAGTAACATGGCTATGTTACCCTCCTCAAGTCTCTCTTACAGTCTCTCGTACAGGGCACATACCCTATGGACTCTCCCTGTCCATTCCTATATGCACTCCACTAATTAGAATTGAGCATACCATATAAGACTCAACTGCCTATAGTAATCAAAGCCCAAGGGACAAAAATATTCTATATTACAGTGATCGTTAGAGAGAAACACAGACGATCTATAATATATAGCAACTGTATCATTTTGGCAACCAAAACAATGGTCCCCTGTGAGTATTTGAGGGTGGAGGAGATCAGAGCAGACCATCGATCCCTTTTAGCCAGGGATAGACTGCACTGCTAGACCTTCGTCCTCTCTTAGACCTCTGTCTGTCTGTCAGTCTCCAAGACAGTCTGTTGAATTTGAAAAGGAGACTAAGGATTCTCAAGGAGACATTACACACAGAACCAACATGGCTCCCATGATAATTGTAATTGGTACAGACTACGGAGATATCATTAATGTTGTGTGTGTGCGTGTGCTGTACTAACGTGTGTGTTTTGTTCTGTTGTTCCAGGTATAGATGTGTTGTCCATGCACACCATGCGTACCCAGAGGCCCAGCACCATGTTGTCTGATGTTCGACAGCTGGTCTCCAGCGGGGTCAGTCTCAACCAACGCAACAGCGACGGGGTTACTTTGGTGAGTACCTACTAGTGGAGGCTGCTGAGGGGAGGACGGCTCATAGTAATGGCTGGAACGGAGATAATGGAATGTACAGTATTTGATTCCATTACACTTCTTCCGCTCCAGCAATTACCACAAGCCCGTCCTCCCCCATTAAGGTGCCTCCAACCTTGTGTGGTGCCTAACCGGTACTCCTCTATGATCTACCTCTCTCTCTCTCGCTCTCTCTATCTATCTATCTCTCTCTCTATCTATCTCTCTTGCTCTCTCTCTATCTCTCTCTCTTGCTCTCTCTCTCTCGCTCTCTCTCTATCTATCTCTCTCTCGCTCTATGTCAATGGCTGTATACAGTAGATGTGTCTGTGTAATGTGTTTATTTAACCCTCTCTCTCTCCATCTCTCTCTAGCTCCACATAGCGTGTGCTAGTGGCTACAGGGATGTGGTGTCTGTGCTGCTGGAGCACGGGGCGGATCCTCAGCCCTCCGACAACGGCTATTGGACACCTCTCCACCTGGCTGCCAAATATGGACAGGTACTGTCATATCACTGTACATTCACATATCCAGTCGTGTCAGATCCACGGAGGGAAAGTGAACAAAACTTTGTTTAGCGAAGCAACAACTTTCTAAAATGATATTCAACCATAAAACTTACTGGAATGCATCAGTAATGGCTAGTTTATAGACCAGTATTGGCTGGCTAGTTTATAGACCAGTATTGGCTGGCTAGTTTATAGACCAGTATTGGCTGGCTAGTTTATAGACCAGTATTGGCTGGCTAGTTTATAGACCAGTATTGGCTGGCTAGTTTATAGACCACTATTGGCTGGCTAGTTTATAGACCACTATTGGCTGGCTAGTTTATAGACCACTATTGGCTGGCTAGTTTATAGACCAGTATTGGCGGGCTAGTTTATAGACCAGTATTGGCTGGCTAGTTTATAGACCAGTATTGGCTGGCTAGTTTATAGACCAGTATTGGCTGGCTGGTTTATAGACCAGTATTGTCTGGCTAGTTTATAGACCAGTATTGTCTGGCTAGTTCATAGACCAGTATTGGCTGGCTAGTTTATAGACCAGTATTGGCTGGCTAGTTTATAGACCAGTATTGGCTGGCTAGTTTACAGACCAGTATTGGCTGGCTAGTTCACAGACCAGTATTGGCTGGCTAGTTCATAGACCGGTTTTGGATGGCTAGTTTTTAGACCAGTATTGGCTGGCTAGTTCACAGACCAGTATTGGCTGGCTAGTTTTTAGACCAGTATTGGCTGGCTAGTTCACAGACCAGTATTGGCTGGCTAGTTCACAGACCAGTATTGGCTGGCTAGTTTATAGACCAGTATTGTCTGGCTAGTTCATAGACCAGTATTGGCTGGCTAGTTTATAGACCAGTATTGGCTGGCTAGTTTATAGACCAGTATTGGCTGGCTAGTTTACAGACCAGTATTGGCTGGCTAGTTCACAGACCAGTATTGGCTGGCTAGTTCATAGACCACTATTGGCTGGCTAGTTTATAGACCGGTTTTGGCTGGCTAGTTTATAGACCAATATTGGCTGGCTAGTTCACAGACCAGTATTGGCTGGCTAGTTCATAGACCGGTTTTGGCTGGCTAGTTTTTAGACCAGTATTGGCTGGCTAGTTTATAGACCAGTATTGGCTGGCTAGTTTACAGACCAGTATTGGCTGGCTAGTTCATAGACCGGTTTTGGCTGGCTAGTTTTTAGACCAGTTTTGGCTGGCTTTTTTATTTGTTTACCTTGTCTAGTCTCATTCTGAGAACTATGGAAGATAACTTGTATAACAGAAATCTCCTCTGTCTGTCTCTCTGCAGATAAACAGGTATTTTGGGAGCTATCAAACACACTAGCTCAAAGTGCTGGCACGGCACTGCATGTATTCATTAATGCCTTTTAGTTTAGCGATTTCATGGTGTTTCTCACAGGGAAGGAGATTGATTTCAGGATATGGATGGAGGGCGGGTGGGGAAGAGGGAGATTTGGGTAGAGGGATAGGGGGCTTTGAGGGAAAGGGAAGCGTTCGTGTTAAAATCTTGCTGACACGGTCCAATATGTAATTACATTTCTGGGGCTGCATGGTTGGGGTGCTGACAAAGAGAATGTATTCATATTAAGAACATATCTTTTCCTTCTTTGTTCCTCTACTACCCCCAGGCCAGGATTCTTCTCTGTAGTGTGTTTTACAGTAAAGTCTTCCTTTCTGTTACCTCTCAACCGTCACTATCTCAAATGAAATTGTATTTGTTGCATGCTTCGTAAACAACCGGTTCAGACTAACAGTGAAATGCATAGACAAAAGACAGTATTGAAAAATAATAGCACGCAGAATAAGTTTAAAAATAATAGCACGTGGAATAAGTTGAAAAATAATAGCATGTGGAATAAGTTGAAAAATAATAACATGAGGTATAAAAACACAATGAGTAATGATAACTTGGCTATATACACGGGGTACCAGTACCTAGTCGATATGCAGAGGAACAAGGTAATTGAGGTAAATATGTACATGTAGGTAGGGATAAAGTGAATAGGAAACGGGATAGATCATAAACAGTAACAGCAGCGTATGTGATGAGTCGAAAGAGATTAGTGCAAAATGGTCAATGCCGATATTCCGGGTAGCTATTGGTTAGCTATTTAACTAACTATTTAGCAGTCTTATGACTTGGGGGTAGAAGCTGTTCCAGACTTGGTACATCGGTACCACTTGCCATGCGATACCTCATCCCTCTCTTTCTCAAACTCCACAGTTTATCTGAGTGCATGCATAAGTGAATTTGAGTGCAGAGTGACAGGGGAGGGGAGTGGTAGAGAATCGTTTGGAGCCCTTCCTGCTGGAGCCCTACCTGCTGGAGCCCTTCCCGCTGGAGCCCTACCTGCTGGAGCCCTTCCCGCTGGAGCCCTATCCGCTGGAGCCCTTCCGGCTGGAGCCCTTCTCGCTGGAGCCCTACCTGCTGGAGCCCTTCCCGCTGGAGCCCTACCTGCTGGAGCCCTTCCTGCTGGAGCCCTTCCCGCTGGAGCCCTATCCGCTGGAGCCCTTCCTGCTGGAGCCCTTCCCGCTGGAGCCCTATCCGCTGGAGCCCTTCCCGCTGGAGCCCTACCTGCTGGAGCCCTTCCCGCTGGAGCCCTACCTGCTGGAGCCCTTCCTGCTGGAGCCCTTCCCGCTGGAGCCTGGCGCTGGCACTCTGCATACCAACTACACACTGACACATACTGTATACCCGCAGCATTGTCACTCACTTTAGCATCAGCAGGCACATTCAGAGAGAAGGGAACAGCCTCATCTCTGCAACACTTTATATTACAAGTATGTTTTATAGGTTAAGTAAAAGGGTTATGTAATTAGACTAGGTAATCTCATTAAAAACTCAAAAGGATGTAAAACTGTACCCTATAAGTACAGTTGTGTTTCATGCGTCTCTTAATTCCACCTCTACTCCCCATTAGTACTGAACGGAGGTCAGTAGTATTCTGTTGTTTACGGGTCATACTGTTGCTAGGTGCCGTTTGCTTGAGTCACAGTAACATTAGCTCATACTGTCATACAGTAAACTCAGCGAACCCTGTGTAATCATAGCCGGTATTTCACTGGCACACGTAATAGGCTAATGTTTCACTATCCTGGGTAAATGACTCCCATGGACTGTAGCCTATTACTGTTGCTTATTAGGCTTCTGTTTCTCCTTCACTCACTTTCACGTCTCCCTGACATTTTCCTGGTTCAATCTGACATTTGACCCCAGCCAGGGGGTCACTACCGTGACGATAGTGACGTGATGGGGGTGCATTTATAAAGTGTTGAGTGGGGTATGTGAGGGTGTACCTTGTGGACATACTGTGGCCTGTAACCTGGCCCGCTGTTCCCAATGTGAATCCAGGTTACAGTCATAGGTTACACTGTGGTAGAATATGCTGAGTCACTCTCTATACTTTACTCCAAAATTGATTTGAGAGAGAGAGAGAGAGAGAGAGAGAGAGAGAGAGAGAGAGAGAGAAAGAGAGAGAGAGAGAGAGAGAGAGAGAGAGAGAGAGAGAGAGAGAGAGAGAGAGAGATCCTCTCTAGACAGACCATAAGTAATGTGTTTAATAAAAGACACATTCTCATGTACCTCTGACCTCTAGTAGTGCAGAGCGGGAGTAGAGGAGGATGTACTGCAGCAAGTCAATATAGCACAGGGCTATGATGCATACTCTAATACAGGAGTTCGCTAACTTCTTCACCTGACCCCCACAACAGTAACAACAACAAAAAATAATGTTAGCATGATGACGAACATGACAAAAGGAACTGATGATGCACTACTTAATTTCTAAATTGCACCTTGCATTAAACTATCACAACCTTCAAGAGTAAGTTTGATACCGGACTGAGTTCCTAGGGGGCACACCCCACAGTTTGGGGACCCCTGCTCAAACAGACCAGTGGCATACTGATGCATGGCCATGTCTGTGATCTTAGTCATTTTCATCTCATTGTGATTTGCTTGTGTATGCCTGTGTGTGTGGATCAGGCATTGACAGACAATCTCTCACATGCTGCCTCGGGCATGCCATCCATTGGCATGTCTCACCATAAATTACCCACATTACATACATTACACACATCACACACATTACACACATTACATACATTACACACATCACACACATTACACACATTACATACATTACACACATCACACACATTACACACATCACACACATTACACACATTACATACATTACACATTTATTTTCCCTTTTGTACTTGAACTATTTGCACATCGTTACAACACTGTATACAGTATAGCCATAACATGACATTTGAAATGTCTCTATTCCTTTGGAACTTTTGTGAGTGTAATGTTCACTGTTCATTTTTTATTAACTTTTGTTAATTATCTATTTCACTTGCATTGGCAATGTAAACATGTTTCCCATGCCAATAAAGCCCTTTGAATTGAATATAATTTAAATTGACAGAGAGCGAGACAGACAGAGAGAGAGAGAAAGAGAGAGACAGAGAGACAGAGAGAGGGAGACAGAGAGAGAGAGAGAGAGGATACCAATTAGGATCTGGCTAAAAATACTTTAATCAATCATAGAGCACCTTTGCCCATTATGGTTTTGAGGTCTGGGGTCCGCTCACCAACCAAGACTTCACAAAATGGGACAAACACCAAATTGTGCATGCAGAACTCTGCAAAAACATCCTCCGTGTACAACGTAGAACACCAAATAATGCATACAGAGCAGAATTAGGCCGATACCCACTAATTATCAAAATCCAGAAAAGAGCCGTTAAATTCTACAACCACCTAAAAGGAAGCGAATCCCAAACCTTCCATAACAAAGCCATCACCTACAGAGAGATGAACCTGGAGAAGAGTCCCCTAAGCAAGCTGGTCCTGGGGCTCTGTTCACAAACGCACCCCACAGAGCCCCAGGACAGCAGCACAATTCGACCCAACCAAATCATGAGAAAAAAAAAAGATAATTACTTGACACATTGGAAAGAATTAACAAAAAAACAGAGCAAACTAGAATGCTATTTGGCCCCAAACAGAGAGTATATAGTGGCAGAATACCTGACCACTGTGACTGACCCAAACTTAAGGAAAGCTTTGACTGTGTACAGACTTAGTGAGCATAGCCTTGCTATTGAGAAAGGCCGAGAAAGGCCGCCGTAGACAGACATGGCTCACTGCCCACAAAATGAGGTGGAAACTGAGCTGCACTTCCTAACCTCCTGCCCAATGTATTACTACATTAGAGAGACATATTTCCCTCAGATTACACAGATCCACGAAAAATTTGAAAACAAATCCAATTTTGATAAACTCCCATATCTACTGGGTAAAATTCCACAGTGTGCCATCACAGCAGCAAGATTTGTGACCTGTTGCCACAAGAAAAGGGCAACCAGTGAAGAGAGAGAGAGAGAGAGAGAGAGAGAGAGAGAGAGAGAGAGATATTGTAGATATGGAACACAGCAAGGACATTTGGGGAGGAAGGCATGCAAGATGTGATCTAATGCAGTTCCATGTCTTGTTTTATTTTCTCTGAAATAATGAAGGTGTGTGTCTCTGTTGATCCATCTCTCCCTGCAGACAAGCATCGTTAGCCAGCTGCTGAAGCACAGAGCAGACCCAACTCTCCTGAACTGCAACCAAGACAAGCCCTCAGGTATAACACACTGACATACATACTCAATTTAAGCATGTGGTATTGAAACAAATAAATGTATTTTGATTGGTCCAGTTGAGCTGTGTCTGCCTAGCCTGCTGTTCTAGTGATCACTCTGATAAAACCGAACCAACACACACAATCTAACCAATTCATTTCCACGTGTGTGTATGTGTGTGTGTGTGTGTGTGAGAGGAGTTGAGAGACTGTTGCTCCTTGTCGCTGTTTGCGATAACACATAGACAATAGAGCTCATGTAGGTTCTATTTTCTCTGTCTACAGAGATGTATCTATTAACAGACACTCACTCTCCTGCTGATACTGATGTTATGTCTTACCTGTCTATAGCCCTGGGCTCCCTAGCTGAACAACACATATAAAACTCCTCAGGGAAAGTAGACTTTGTTCTTTGAGCAGCTATGGACTAGGTCTGTGACGATACCATTATCGCAATCATTTTTATATGGCAAAAAAGAAAACACGAAGCAGACCAAACTCAAAAACCTGCTGTACATAAAATATTGTGTGCTTGGAATATAAATGAATGATGTTTGTTTCCAACATTAGGGCTATTTTCCTGAAGAAGTGAAATCCGCTTGATGTTCTGTTTCCTTGCCACCACGATACTAACATGCATCGCAATACTGGTATCATTCCAGTCCTACTATGGACAACATTCTACAAGAGCTGCTTCTTAGCAACCAAATGTGTTAGCAGAAATGCCACAGCAATGTTGAAATGCAAGGTCTTTGAAACCCCCAGAGAATGGCTGATGAAACTTTGTGATTGTAGTGTGTAATGTAAAGACTGTCTCAAGCATTGAACATCAGTGGACCTCAATTATGGAAGCAGAGGAGAGAGACTCATGTTCTCCATACCAACCTCCCCATCATAGTGTGAGATACTTTAGGCCTATTGCGGCCCCCTCCTTTCTCCATCCCATCCCCTGGTGTAATCACAACACAGACTCTCTAGCAGTAATCTATAGTCCATTCTAACATGTAGGCTTAACTCAGGGATAGATGTGACAACACAGGGAGACAGAGAGAATCACATATTTCTCACTTAAAGCCCCGCCCCCCCCCCCCCCCCCTCCGCAACGTGTGTGTGTGTGTGTGTGTGTGTGTGTGTGTGTGTGTGTGTGTGTGTGTGTGTGTGTGTGTGTGTGTGTGTGTGTGTGTGTGTGTGTGTGTGTGTGTGTGTGTGTGTGTGCGAGAGGGCGAGAGGGCGAGAGCGAGAGGGGGGAGATATGGGTGTCTAGGGGGTTGTCACTCTCTATGAAATAAAAGACGAGATATACAGTAGCCGTACTCCTCCCCTGTGCCCTTTTAGACCTCATTAAAGACTGAGGGTATCTTAACTCCCCCTGTCTCTGAAGCTCAGATGGATAGGTCCTCCATGGGCTTTGCACTCTGCACAGGCACATCCATATGGATGTGGGGTGGGGTCAGTGGGTTAGGACAAGGCCCTTAGTGAATTAGCCTAGAATGATTCAGAGCTTTAGATGGTACGTCTATATTACTTGTCGTTAATGTTAAGCTTATTGATCTTGGAGGACATTTTATGTGTCTCGTTGACTGGCTGGTGTTCAAAGTCAATGTCTATGCAACATTCCACATGTTTGCAAGCTAGATATGATTGAAAGTACTGAAAGTAACCATCAGTGACGTAACTGTCTTTTGACCACTATAGTTAAAGTGATGCTCCAGAGATGTTGTATCATTTCAACCGGCCATTTTGAAAGTAGTGTTCACCAGCCAAAACGAGTCCCTGGTAATTCTGTACTGTGTCATCCATTGCTTACGATATGTTACCTTTTTTTGGTGCAATTTGTATGAAATGTCACAAATTCAAATTTGTACAATATGTTATGAATTTGGAAGTTCTTATTTTAAGATCCCGACTGCTTCTTTAAGCAAGTTTAAATACCATAAACCTCTGATGTGCCTTATTGCTGTTATAAACTGATTACCAACATTAATTGAACAGTAAACAAGTATTTTTGCGTCATACGTGTGGTATATTGTTGTCTGATATACATGGCTACAATGTTTCAGCCAATTAGCATATAGGACCCAAACTACCCGGTTTATAATGCTTACCAACTAATACATCTGTAACAGTCAGACAGAGAGGTGAAAACAGTCTCTCATTGTTAACCCTTAGTGGTTACTCTCTTAAATTAATCCCCTTTGCTCTCTGTCCTGGTTCCAGGCATAGCAGCATCTGACCCCATCATGGCTATGCTGCTGAGAGCAGAGGAATGCTGGGTAGAAAGACTGAAGGACCCCTCTGTCCCCCCGCCACCTTCAGATGAGCGCTACGATGGAGGCGCACACGACCACACCATCCTCGTCAAGAACCTGTGAGTTTTTATCAACTCATCAAATTATCAAATTATAGTTCAAGTGTGTTTCGATATCAGTATTGAAAAGCAAATGATACCCGTAGTAATCCTATTACCCCCACCCCTACCCTGTAGAACCCCCCTGTCCATGTCCCTCTCTAAGAGGGACAGTCTGTTGGAGAGGTGTGCCATGTTCAGTGAGGTGGGAGGGGGGCTGAGCAGACAACCTTCACTGGACAACGGTCTGGACGGACCTACAGGACCCTACAGCAAACTGGAGCAGGCCAGTACAATCAATATCTGCACTACATCTAAGTGTACACTCAATATGTGCACTACTGCTATATACTTCACATCTCTACTACAGAAAAGTTTACATGTACAGTATGAAAAAGTGTGCACATGCACCAAATCCATGTGTGATTGCTATGGTAACCTTTGCGGTGTTGTGTTGCAGGTGAAGCTGATGCCTCCGGCGCCTAATGATGACCTGGCGTCTCTCAGTGAACTCACAAACAGCAGCCTGCTCTACGAGATGCAGAAACGCTTTGGCAATGACCAGATTTATGTAGGTAGAACACACACACAAACATGCACATAAACATACACACACACAAACATACACACACACACACACACACACACACACACACACACACACACACACACACACACACACACACTCATTCACACATGGACACACTGACATACAATTAGAGTGATGTATGAGATGTCAGCTTGGACAATGGGCAGTCTTTCCCCTTGACTCTGCCCAGATTCAGAGCTGGGGAGGTGAACCAGCACCCTCCAGCCCAGCAGGCCAGTGACAGAGATGGGTGTTTTTGGCAATGGCTGGGACAGGGGAGGGAGTCCTGTTTTTGGTCTCTCTGTTGCCAGGCCAGGCAATGGTAACTGTGCTAGTGTGAGTTGTAGGGGTGGTACGTTCTTTGAGTCAGTCTTCCAACCCCCTCTCAGCTCTCTGTTCTGGGATAGTGGCTGTTGTGTGATGGATTTGTGTGAGCTCTGGCCAGGGCCTGGTGTCTGGAAGGTGGCCCAGGAGACTCACTGTCTGCTGCCCAGGGACTTTGAGCCATGGCTGGGGGGATGAATATACAGTAACTACTAAGAGCCACATGTACATGCACGGATACACAGACACCCACATTAATGCACAAATTCACAAAGACACACACATACACAAAATAGACATTTCCTATGTTGGAGAATCAATGCTGGTTTGGTTCGATGGAAGAAATCCATGACTGCATTTATAAGAAATACTGTACACCCCTTTTCCTTTCGGCTTCTGGTCATCTTAACCACCTTTCATTGTCCCAATCTCCCGAGTCTATTGTCTGGTCTATAGCTCAGCATGAGAGACTGTGCTGTTTAAAGACAGGAGCCAGATCAATGTGGAACAGCCTGGTTATTCTCATCACTGTGTGTGAAGAGGCTTCAATAGCCTGTTGTTTCTGAACTACAGATGGAGGAGAGACTGGCTGGTTAGATATGGAGGGGAGGTAAAAAGAGGAGGAGGTAGATTGAGAGAGGACAGAGAAGAGGGGGATAGAATGAGATGAGGAGAAGGGAAAGAAAGAGATGATGGGAAAAGATAAGGATATTGGGCGAGGAGGAGGAGGAGGAAGAAGAGGAGGAAGAGAGCATGGAGAGAGGAGGCGGATGAGAGAGGAGCATGAGGTGGAGGAGGGAGAGAGAGAGGAAACCATGGAGAGAGGGAAGAGATGTAGGAGAGGGAGGACAAAGCCATTGTAATGTTCCATATGCTCCCCAGCAGGGTGGTCAGAGACTGGGACTTTGATGACTGGGCTCCAGCCTGCTGCTTTGTGCTGGGATGGAGGGATGGTACACAGCCAAGCCCAGGGACTGGAGAGGGTTGTGGGAGGGATGGATGACAGTTGGGAGGATTTGATGGTGGTTGTGAGGGAGTGGAATTTCAGTTTGTTCTTGATGCTACTATACGAGATTGAGAGCATGTGATTAAGTGTAAGGGTCACAGTTAACTTGCTTTGCGTTAAAGTTACCCTCTGACACAGATCTAGAATAATCTAATCCTGCCATTAGGGGTTAAAATACAAAACTGACCTTAGAACAGTGTGTGTGGGTAACTTTGAAACTCATTAACCTTCAGCCCAGGCATGAGGATAGGCAAAGCAGCATGTTAGCGTTTTAGTGATAACACGTCCTATCCAACCCCAGCAGGGCACTCCTAGGGGACAGAGGGTTAGCGTTTAGCAATTAGCCAACCTCAGGGTATTGGTGTGGGAGGTAGGGCTAGCAGCTTGTACAGTAGTAGCTGTAAGGGTTAGGGTTTACTATATGTCTCAGTCAGAGGAAGGGATTTTGGCAGTTAGTAGCCTATCTAAATAGCCTCAGGGTCTGTGCGTTGGAAGAAGGAATAGCTATTGAAATAGAATAAGAATACCTCTCTATCTCCATGCAGTTTTTGCTATTTCTGTTTATTCAAAGGGGTTTTGGTGGTAATGTTTTTTAAGTGATTTGCAGCGTTAGTTGCCGTTAAATGCCAAGTTGATTACATGTTGCATAGATTTTTTTTAAAACGTTGACAGGGTCTCATGTCCGAGCAGACCGCTATTTGGCAACATATTCTATTCATATGTCTCAGCCATATCCCGTGAACCCCTGAAGCTCATTACAGTAATATTGTTGACTATGTTTTAGTAATTTTAGTTATCATTAGAAAAGCCTTTCTTACCTCTATCACACTTCCTTGTTCGCCAAGGAGTACGCATGCCCCAGGAGCGTGTATTTGGGAATGAGCATATCCAACGCTGTTGCAGCGTGGGAGAATACTTTTGTGAAGAGTTTTGTTATTCTGATAATGGTGTTTGTTGTCATGTTTGCCATAGCATTAGTGCTGACACAGGCCTCTCCCATCCCTCGTTGTGTTTGGGGAAGGGATTTAGTTAGTGCTAAGTTGACCTTCAGGCTCCATGAAAGGGATGGGGCTTTGTGCTTCAACAATTAAGACGGTATGGCTCTATGTGAACTTCTGTGTTTACCCCAGGAGTTTAGTGGCTGGTAGTTTGACCATGCTTCAGGTCAAGACAAGATGCCTCAACGCCAATAGATCAGGATGAGATGTACACCCCTGATATTACAGTATTTCAACTGTAATAATCCATTATTTTATTAACGAGATGCATTTCACTCACTGTATGTCTCTTTGGTTAAAGAAGTAATGCAAGTCATTTTTTTCAGACCTACATCGGGCACATTCTCCTCCTGGTCAATCCTAACAAAGAGCTCCCCATTTACTCTTCACTGGTGAGTACACACTATACAGTAACCAACAAGATCTCATAGTGTCCCTTCAACATTTGACATACAGTGCCTTGCAAATGTATTCATCCCCCTTGGCGTTTTTCTATTTTGTTGCATTACAACCTGTAATTTAAATAGATTTTTATTTGGATTTCATGTAATGGACATACACAAAATAGTCCAAATTGGTGAAGTGAAATGTAAAAAATAACTTGTTTCAAAAAATTACAAGAAATGTCTTGCGTTTATGTATTCTATGTATTCAACCTCATTGCTATGAATTAAGATCTGCTGCAACCAATTACCTTCAGAAGTCACATAAGTAGTTACATAAGTCTTCCTGTGTGCAATATAGGTGTCACATGATCTCAGTAGACATACACCTGTTCTGAAAGGCCCCAGAGTCTGTAACAACAGTAAGCAAGGGGCACAACCAAGCAAGTGGCAACATAAAGACCAAGGAGATCTCCAAACAGGTCAGGGACAAAGTTCTGGAGAAGTACAGATCAGGGTTGGGTTGTAAAAAAAATATCAGAAACTTTGAACATCCCACAGAGCACCATTAAATCCATTATTCAAAAATGGAAAGAATATGGCACCACAACAAACCTGCCTAGAGAGGGCCACCCATCAAAACTCATGAACCAGGCAAGGAGGGCATTAATCAGAGGCAACAAAGAGACTGTCCATAGGACCACTTTAAGCCGTACACTCCACAGAGCTGGGCTTTACGGAAGAGTGGCCAGAAAAAAAGCCATTGCTTAAAGAAAAAATAAGCAAACATGTTTGGTGTTCGCCAAAAGGCATGTGGGAGACTCCCCAAACATATAGAAGAAGGTACTCTGGTCAGATGAGACTAAAATTGAGCTTTTTGGCCTTCAAGGAAAACGTTATGTCTGGCACAAACCCAACACTTCGCATTATACCCGAGAACACCATCCATGGGGGTGGCAGGACCAAGCTGTGGGAATATCTTTCATCGGTAGGGACTGAGAAACTGGTCTGAATTGAAGGAATGATGGATGGTGCTAAATACAGGGACTTGAGGGAAACCTGTTTCAGTCTTCCAGAGATTTGAGACTGTGACAGAAGTTCACCTTCCAGCACGACAATGACCCTAAGCATACTGCTAAAGCAACACTCGAGTGGTTTAAGGGGAAACATTTAAATGTCTTGGAATGGCCTAGTCAAAGCCCAGACCAATTGAGAATCTGTGGTATGACTTAGATTGCTGTACACCAGCGGAACCCATCCAACTTGAAGATGGAGCAGTTTTGCCTTGAAGAATGGGCAAAAATCCCAGTGGCTAGATGTGCCAAGCTTATAGAGACATACCCCAAGAGACTTGCAGCTGTAATTGTTGCAAAAGGTGGCTCTACAAATTATTGACTTTGGAGGGGATGAATAGTTATGCACACT
The DNA here is from genome assembly GCF_045791955.1 of Oncorhynchus clarkii lewisi. Lineage (NCBI taxonomy): Eukaryota > Metazoa > Chordata > Actinopteri > Salmoniformes > Salmonidae > Oncorhynchus > Oncorhynchus clarkii. Next base: position 25,110,471 of record NC_092168.1, on the reverse strand, counting down.
CAAGTTTTCAGAATGTTTTTTCTTATTTCTTGTTTGTTTCACAAGAAAAAATATTTTTCCTCTTCAAAGTGGTAGGCATGTTGTGTAAATCAAATGATACAAACCAACAAAATAGGAAAAATTTCAAGGGGGATGAATACTTCCGCAAACCACTGTATTATGGATGAACGTCTATTTTTTATGTATTAATTCCGCATGGTTACAGGTTTAATTCCACGTGGTTACAGGGATAGAACAGAAACAACTCAAAGGTTAACAGTTTAGGCATTCATTCCTAGTGGTTAAGGTTAGGGCGATGGTTTGGGGAGAAAAATGCCATAGCACAGTATGAGCAGTCAAAGCAGTGTGCTTCGGCTCCGAGCATCATGAGTTTGTGCCCAGTGCAGTGATTTTTAAAAAATAATAAAAAAAATTGTGCCTACGACATTATCAGGACCTTTTCAAACATCCAAAATTAACACCTGTTTCTAGTGGTTAGGCTGACACAAACACTTACATTTTGTCTTTATTTTCCTCTAGCTAGGGTATATCTTTATGTTTTGTATTTGTATATACTCTATAATGTATCTTGTCAATATAACACAGAGAATATGTTAACAGTATGTGGTGTGTGTGTGTGTGTGTATTGAGTTTCCTGTTGTGTGTATAATGAGTTTATTATGACTGGATGAAATGGGCCTTGATGTGGTCCATTAATAATGTAGTGTCTTCCTGTCAGTGATATACAGTGGAGGGCTGACTCTGCACTATACACTAGCTAGGCCAGGGAGAGATCCTGTTCAGAAAAACACACACACACACACACACTGTATATCTGCTGGGCCGTAGCCTAGACATGCATTTATGTAATGCATACACATCTTACTGTATCAGACGTGCATTTACGTAACGCCGAAAAAAACATGTCTATTTCAGTCTTAACATAAAGTACACATGTAATCCCTCTTAGTTATTTCTGACACAGGTTTAACCTATAGTAGGCTATGTTTGCCGTACCTCACATGTGGTGTGTTTGCCATACCATGCCTTGTGTGTCTACAATAGCAATGACAGCTGAATAGTCACATCAGTGGGACAATCTGTGCTCACTGTCTGAAGAAATACAATATGACAAGATGACAATCATCACTCAGCCCACTGCCCTAATGGCAGCTGAGAGATGAAACGGGGGTTTAGGAGGTGTGTGTGTGGAGGGGGTGGGGTACCCCTAGCTTGGTTTCGGACAGCTGCCTGACTCCCCTGGCAGTTCCATCGCTCCCCCCATATCTGTACCTCAAATCTGGAAGAATTTAACACACACCCAAGCCTCGCACGCACACTCCACCTGAGAGAGTGAGAGAGACATATGTCACAACATGTGTGAGCTGCTGCTAACAGGCTGTTACCCTCTGATGTCTGTCTACCCCTTCCACCAAAAACAACCCCCTTCCTCTCCTCCCCTCCAATCCCACTCACATCTGCTCTGTGATGGGGCAGACATTTGGGGTTGGGGACTGCCTGGGGCTTGATTGAGTCTGGCTTGAGAAAGGGATCAGAGGATGAGTTTGGTACTGTGGCAAGGGCTGGGCAGAGTGGTGTGATATTTGGAGCTGGGTTTTTGGGGCTTTCTGGACTGGGGAATGTTTGTTTAGAGGTTGGGTTTGTGGGGCTTGGCTTGGGTTGGGATAGGGAGCTTGTGGGCATTGTATGTAGTGTTTGATGTGTCTCAGGCTAGCACAGGAGTGGAGAGAAACCACGCTGTACTGTACATGATTAGTGCCACAGAAACCCTTGAAATATAATACACTAGGTGTGGGGGAGGATTTAATGGCTGTTATGTAAGGCTTCAGGGCAACATGTAGGTGTGTGTGTTCTCTGTATGGCAACCAAGTGACAGGGTGGCATATGTGTGTATTTTCTCTTTTTTCCATTGCCCATCCCCACCTTCTCTGCTTTTCCTCTCTCTGTATGTATTTTACACAAACTCAAACTCCGCTGCTCTGTCCTTCAGATGTCCTCCAACAGTCAGACAAAGCTATCTCTGCTCCTGCTCCTGCCCCTCCCTTCCCTCTCTTCCTCCCTTTCTCCCACTCTTTCTCCATCCCCTTTCTCTCTCCCCCATCCTTCCCTGCTGTGTACAACCAATCTCACCATTGCGTCCATGCTCGTCTGATCTAAGTGGCATTCAGTCAGTCGGACACAGTCCAGCCCAGTGTCAGCATTCAGCTATTAGTCTGTTTGATGTTCCGCTAAATCAATGTGTTTAGTCAGTGGTACAGGCTGAGGCATGGCACACAATGTGTACTACTGTTTTATATTTCTACAGTGCAGCCTATGAGAATAGATAAGCTTAACACTAGTAGACTAGCAGCATGAAACAGTCTTTGAAACACTGCCTTTTAAAACGCCACCTCAATACACTGAGTCAGACCGTTTCAACTATCCACTAATTGCTCTGTCTGTTTCTGACTGTTGGTTTACGTGGCCATAGTGCAGGACTGGTGAGTTGTAAGCCACACTTTGTCAGAGTGCTGTGTTCCGCACACACCAGAGGAGGCTGGTGGGAGGAGCTATAGGAGGACGGGCTCATTGTAATGGCTGGAATGGAACGGTATCAAACACAAACTAATGGAAACCACATATTTGACTGCGTTCCAGCCATTTCATTGAGCCCTTCCTCCTATTGCTCCTCCCACCAGTCTCCTCTGACACACACTTGTAAAAGTATACGCAGGTTAGATCTGTATAATGATGAAACCAAGTGGTGTGTGCGTGCATGTCAGTGTGTCATGTAAGAATGGGCTGTAACTATTCTCTCTATGTAACTGTTAAGGATTATGACACTTATGTTGTCTCTCTATCCCTCTTTCTCTGTCTCTCTCTCTCTCTGTCAGGTGAGTCAGTTGTATCTGAGTTCTTCAGGGCGTCTGTGCTCCTCTCTGCCTCCTCACATCTTCTCCTCAGCAGAGAGGGCCTACCACATGATGCTGCAGGAGCGACGCCCGCAATGCTTCATCCTCAGGTACACGCAAACACAAAAAGAGAAAAAACACACACACATTCAAATGGATGCACAAATGTGCGCACACACACATACACACACAAACACACACACTCACTAAACACATGCCAATATGGCCTCTGTGAGTATGCCAATATACATGCCAATATGGCCTCCCCCTCCCCCCTCTTTGAAGAGTATCTTAAATCATGTTCCCCCTCCACCCCCCCTTTGAAGAGTTTCTTAAATCCTTTTAACCCTCCCCCTCTTTGAAGAGTATCTTAAATCATTCCCCCCCTCTTTGAAGAGTATCTTAAATCATTTTCCCCCTTCCCCCTCTTTTAAGAGTATCTTAAATCATTTCCCCCCTCCCCCCCTCCTCTGATGAGTATATTAAATCATTTTCCCCCATCCCCCTCCTCTTTTAAGAGTATCTTAAATCATTTCAACCCTCCCCCTCTTTGAAGAGTATCTTAAATCACCCCCCCCCTCTTTGAAGAGTATCTTAAATCATTTCCCCCCCCTCTTTGAAGAGTATCTTAAATCATTTCCCCCCTCCCCCCCATTTGAAGAGTATCTTAAATCATTTTCCCCCTCCCCCCACTTTGAAGATTATCTTAAATAATTTTCACGCCCCCCCCCCCCCCCTTTGAGGAGTTTCTTAAATCATTTTCACCCTCCCGCCTCTTTGAAGATTGTCTTAAATAATTTTCACGCCCCTTAATTTTCACCCTCCCCCCTCTTTGAAGAGTATCTTAAATAATTTTCACGCCCCCCCTCCTCTTTTCCCACTAGCAGTGATTTTGCTGATAATACTTTGTTGAGGGAAAATGTACTTATTATGATTGTGATATGTTGTTGTAACATCTAGATGAATGCACTAATTGTAAGTCGCTCTGGATAAGAGCATCTGCTAAATGACTAAAATGGAAATGTAGATTGTTAACTCAGCATCAGTAAATTATTTAGAGTAGGTGAATGGTGAAGTGAGGACCACTGCCCAGTTTGTTCAAACCCACCCCTGCAGGTCAGTTAAATGCTCCCAGAGAGATTAATGAGCCTTAGTCTCGGCCCAGACCTGTTAAACGATCACAGAAAAATGAATGGCTTCAGGGGCCTGGCTGGATGGAGGCAGCTTCCTGATTGCAATTAAACCCGTTACGGCTCTCCACCAACGTTCATGCTGAGTCGCAACGGATCTGGCAGCAAGTTAATGCATTTCGGCCACTGGCTATTCATCACACACACCTCATTTGCAGTCTTCCATGCTCCACTGGGCTGGAGGCAGTCAAAATGTTAGGTGCCTCAAGGGCAGGGTACACACACCTACACAATCATATACATTCAGTACACATGATCCCTGGAGGCCAGGGTATGGGCACATGCTCAGAAGCACAAAACACCCTTAAATTCTAATAAAGCTCTGTAAATGAAAAGAGAGGTAAACTGCTGTGTTCATACTCTCAGCAGGGTCATTAATAAGAGGACAAAATCACTCACACACACACACACACACACACACACACACACACACACACACACACACACACACACACACACGCACACACACATAAATACACACAGTGCTGTCATTGTTGGGGCTTAAATTACATCCTAAAGCCATCTGCCATCTGTGTAACGTAGCTGGTCTCTGCTCTGCGTGTGTGTGTGTGTGTGTGTGTGTATCCATGTTGTGTAGTTAGACAGATCTTACAGTATGTCCCACTGTTAGTCCCCCATGGAGCAGATGAGTGTAGTTCACCACAGTCAACCTAACCCGAATGACCTCAGTGAGATGCCAAGTGGGTGGATCAACCTAACCTGAATGACCTCAGTGAGATGCCAAGTGGGTGGATCAACCTAACCTGAATGACCTCAGTGAGATGCCAGGTGGGTGGATCAACCTAACCTGAATGACCTCAGTGAGATGCCAAGTGGGTGGATCAACCTAACCTGAATGACCTCAGTGAGATGCCAAGTGGGTGGATCAACCTAACCTGAATGACCTCGGTGAGATGCATCAACCTAACCTGAATGACCTCAGTGAGATGCCCAGTGGGTGGAACAACCTAACCTGAAGGACCTCAATGAGATGCCAGTTGGGTGGATCAACCTAACCTGAATGACCTCAGTGAGATGCCAAGTGGGTGGATCAACCTAACCTGAATGACCTCAGTGAGATGCCAAGTGGGTGGATCAACCTAACCTGAATGACCTCAGTGAGATGCATCAACCTAACCTGAATGACCTCAGTGAGATGCCAGGTGGGTGGATCAACCTAACCTGAATGATCTCAGTGAGATGCCAGGTGGGTGGATCAACCTAACCTGAATGATATCAGTGAGATGCCAGGTGGATGGATTAACCTAACCTGAATGACCTCAGTGAGATGCATCAACCTAACCTGAATGACCTCAGTGAGATGCCCAGTGGGTGGAACAACCTAACCTGAAGGACCTCAATGAGATGCCAGGTGGCTGGATCAACCTAACCTGAAGGACCTCAATGAGATGCCAGGTGGCTGGATCAACCTAACCTGAATGACCTCAGTGAGATGCCCAGTGGGTGGAACAACCTAACCTGAAGGACCTCAATGAGATGCCAGTTGGGTGGATCAACCTAACCTGAATGACCTCAGTCAGATGAAAGTGGGTGGATCAACCTAACCTGAATGACCTCAGTGAGATGCCCAGTGGGTGGATCAACCTAACCTGAATGACCTCAGTGAGATGCATCAACCTAACCTGAATGACCTCAGTGAGATGCCCAGTGGGTGGAACAACCTAACCTGAAGGACCTCAATGAGATGCCAGGTGGCTGGATCAACCTAACCTGAAGGACCTCAATGAGATGCCAAGTGGGTGGATCAACCTAACCAGAATGACCTCAATGAGATGCCAGGTGGCTGGATCAACCTAACCTGAATGACCTCAGTGAGATGCCCAGTGGGTGGAACAACCTAACCTGAAGGACCTCAATGAGATGCCAGGTGGGTGGATCAACCTAACCTGAATGACCTCAGTGAGATGAAAGTGGGTGGATCAACCTAACCAGAATGACCTCAGTGAGATACCAGGTGGAGGGGTCAACCTAACCTGAATGACCTCAGTGAGATACCAGGTGGAGGGGTCAACCTAACCTGAATGACCTCAGTGAGATGCCAGGTTGATGGATCAACCTAACCTGAAGGACCTCAGTGAGATGGCCAGTGAATGGATCAACCTAACCTGAATGACCTCAGTGAGATGGCCAGTGAATTGATCAACCTAACCTGAATGACCTCAGTGAGATGGCCAGTGAATGGGTCAACCTAACCTGAATGACCTCAGTGAGATGGCCAGTGAATGGATCATCTAACCGGAATGACCTCAGTGAGATGCCAGGTTGATGGGTCAACCTAACCTGAATGACCTCAGTGAGATGGCCAGTGAATGTATCAACCTAACCTGAATGACCTCAGTGAGATGCCAGGTGGATGGGTCAACGTAACCTGAATGACCTCAGTGAGATGCCAGGTTGATGGGTCAACCTAACCTGAATGACCTCAGTGAGATGGCCAGTGAATGGATCAACCTAACCTGAATGACCTCAGTGAGATGGCCAGTGAATGGATCAACCTAACCTGAATGACCTCAGTGAGATGGCCAGTGAATGGATCAACCTAGCCTGAATGACCTCAGTGAGATGGCCAGTGAATGGATCAACCTAACCTGAATGACCTCAGTGAGATGCCAGGTGGATGGGTCAACCTAACCTGAATGACCTCAGTGAGATGCCAGATGGATGGGTCAACCTAACCTGAATGACCTCAGTGAGATGGCCAGTGAATGGATCAACCTAACCTGAATGACCTCCGTGAGATGGCCAGTGGGTGGATGCTAGAGGAGCAACTAGATGAAGAGTACATATGACCATGAGCTCCACTTGCCATCTCCACTAACCCAAAGAAACCTCCATAGGTCTTCACTTTCAGTGGCATTCACTAGAATAAAGAAAGAAAATTAATTACAAAATGTTTCTAAAAAGTCACAGAGCACCTGCTTTATTAACCATAGGCTAGGTTGTTATGATAGTGTCCACTTGATAAACAATACCATTGTAATGACTAGTTGCAAGATTGTGAATGGGATGGGGGGATGAGAAAGAGAAATGGTACCCCAGAGGAGTGATGTCAGGCGGGTGGAGGAGTTTGACGGATGTGACAGATGGAGCCTGGGCTACACCCAGATGACTCACGCCACACAACACACCCGTTCAGATGAGACCATTCACAATGTTGACACACATGGATACACTCACAGACACAGATATTCACACCCTTGCATGGACACCGACAGCCACACACATCTGTCTTTTCTTTGCTACGTATGTCTAATCACCCTTACTACATTAACAAGCCTCTCTCTCTACCTCTCTATCTCTCTGTGTTTCTCTCTCTTTCTGCAGTGGGGAGAGTGGTTCTGGGAAGACAGAGGCTTGTAAACACATAGTGAGACACCTGGCAGTGAGGTCAAGCCCCAAAGGCTTCTCTCTTGAGCCCAGGATGAATCAAGTGAGTCTGGTTTACTCTGGCCCTGGTTGTCTTAAAAATATGAATCCACTCTTGGAGGACAATGGAAGTTGAATAGAACATGACAGACAGACTAGCTCAGTGGGTGTTCAGTCCACTGTTACAGAGCCCCTGTGGTGTAGTGATTTGAGATATGGATTCACGGACCAAATGATCTGTTTAGCACGCTGGCCTTTACATCAAAACCCCTAGGTTGGTACAGGTCCTTTTATTTCCTTGATAGCCATCGCTAGGTTCTGTACGATGACACAAGCCCATTGTGTTTGTGATTGGCCCATTTGTCCCCGAGAGGAAGCCATAGCATCTAAATGCTGTCAATTCTCTTATTACTCCTCTCACCTTGGACAGTGAGAGGTGCTCAGCGATCGTTTCTGGCCGCGGATTCAAAGCATACTGGTGAGACCCATTGAAGGAGAACATAGAGTACAATGGGACAGGAAATGACCATAGCGACCATTATATGAAAAGCCATTATGATTAGGACATTGTGTGAGAAAGTTTTATATGCAGTGATCAATTGCAATGATACTGTATTAAACCAGTCTTGTCTGGAAGCAGTGGATTAAATGAGCCCTTTAGTAAGAGCAAGGACTACTGTCAGTGCATTCATTCTGACATTTTGTCAGAATTCTAATGGTTTTCTTGTTGTCTATCATACTAGGGGAGTATTATTACACTGAATGACTGAAGATGAACACTTTCTTGCTATTTGATAGTCCTAGCAGTGCTCCTTATTACAAACCAAACACTTTTTCATTAGACTTTCTGTTATGACCTTAACAACTCAGAGGTACACATCATTGTTGAACAGGGAGGAGAGAAAAGCTCTTGCTTGGCTATAGTGGAACTGTATCTACACAGATGAAGTCATGGGTTGGTGCTAGATAACACATCTAGGTCAACACTTAGAGAGCACAGAGGGACAGATAGATGAGTGTGACAATCAGTCAGTGGGGATATATTGTCCCCTGGTGGAGAGAAGTTGTATTGCGACAGTCAGAAGGCATTGCGGCAGGCGGTAATTCACACTCACGCACCTGCTTCAGAAAACTTCCGTGAATCAAATTACCTAGGTATATTAGTTCACATTAACACAATTGTGTATCTATGAACATGCCATCACCAATGCATGTCTTAGCTGTATAAAAATGTATTCTCTAAAAATAATTATGAATATGTCCAACCCAGAAAGTGACAGTGGATATATTGATGGCTGTATTGTACAGTATATTACACTGTCTCTCTATATATTATGTGGTGGCTTGTAGGTGAACTGTATCCTGGAGGCGTTTGGTCATGCCAAGACTCCCATGAATGACAACTCCAGTCGCGTCATCAAACTCCTCAGCCTGCAGTACTGTGACAAGAGAAAGACACTACTCAGAGGTACAGACTACTACAACTTTACTCCGGGGGTTGTTCTATAACTAACAAAGGGACTTACTAACTACACTAGTCAATGTCTACTCAGATTAATACACCACTAACTACACCCTCATAGAAAATCACATTATAACTAAACCAAGATAGACCACAGCCTGTCATTTCCAATGGGAACAAATGAGTCATAGTGGGCAGAACAAGCAAGGAGGTGGGCAGAGCCAAGCATGAGCTGGTGAGATCCTATTGGCCCGTTCTAACATACACATGCATGTTTCTGTTAGGGAACGCCTACTCAGCGAAGTGTGCTTGTGCAATAATTCAATTCACCTTTGCACTCCTTCAAAATAATGTGATTTTTTACAACTTTGGCAAAGGGTAAAATCTACAAACGTTGTAATTGATTCTAGTTTTGGGAACAGAAAACTGTATTGAGATCAAATATTTAATCAAAGACAAAATGAACAGAATGTTGGCCAAAATCAATCTCCTTCCATCTTCTCCCACTGCCGGTTACTGGGCTTCCGCTCACTATCATATTACCATATTTAGTAGTGAGAGGAAACGCCAAGCGGATGATTCACATTTATACATCTTATGAAATATCTGTCTCATTGACAGCATGGGCACAGAAAAGAACAATGTACTCTTTATAATTAAAAGGCAGTTTGATGTATGGCCAACAGGGGGGAGTATAACTCTATGAGTAAACCTGGCAGGCTTCAATCTCTGTCATTCCTACAGAACCACATTGAAATAGATACATTGATTTACTCATATGTAATGGCTGTGTATGAAAGATGAATTTAACTTAAGGACACTCAGGTTTTTTGTTTGATAATTTGGTCTGTGGCCTGGGTTTAAGAATCTTGAGAGTGGTATCTTAATGGATAACTCTGTTAAGATTACAATGTGTGTGTAGGTTTATATAGGTGTTTTTACAGTAGGTGTGTTCCTCTACTACTGGTTACGTATGGTTTAAAGTTTATTGACAGAGCATGTGTTATTATGTGGATTACATTTTGTGTGTGTGTGTGTGTGTGTGTGTGTGTGTGTGTGTGTGTGTGTGTGTGTGTGTGTGTGTGTGTGTGTGTGTGTGTGTGTGTGTGTGTGTGTGTGTGTGTGTGTGTGTGTGTGTGTGTGTGTGTGTGTGTGTGTGTGTGTGTGTGTGTGTGTGTGTGTGTGTGTGTTTAGCGCGGATATACACATACATGTTGGAGAAGTCCCGGGTGGTCCACCTGCCTTGTCAGCAACACAACTTCAACATCTTCTACCTGATGGCTGAGGGCCTGTCGCCTGAAGAGAAGAGTGCCCTACACCTCAACAACGTCCTGTCTCACAGGTTTGTACCTCAACAACGTCCTGTCTCACAGGTCTGTACCTCAACAACGTCCTGTCTCACAGGTCTGTACCTCAACAACGTCCTGTCTCACAGGTCTGTACCTCAACAATGTCCTTTCTCACAGGCCTGTACCTCAACAATGTCCTCTCTCACAGGCCTGTACCTCAAAAACATCCTATCTCACAAGTCTGTACCTCAACAATGTCCTGTCTCACAGGTAATAAGGCCATGCAAATTACAGTAATATAGGAAGATATGCTGAGTTTGTAAAATGTTTTAACATTTGGGGAAGGAAACTGGTTCAATCTGGGTGAGAGGCCCCCCTCAGTCACCTGCTAGCAAGAGGAAGAGATGGTGTCTCATGCTGAGTTTGTAAAATGTGTGTGTGTTAGTGTGCGTGTACGTGTGTGCGTGTGTGTTGTGGTGTGTGAGAGCATCCCTGTCTGATATCCAGTGACCTGGATGCGGGTTTTGAGCCCTGGTATGCACGCTACAGCCTCTGATTTAATGCTGTGACTGCGTGATCAAAAGCCCTCCGACTCTAGCCCATTTGGGGACCCCATCTCTCGCCCCCTCCCCACCCTCGAATACCTGCTCAACCACCATGCTTTAAATGACCTTTTGACATGCTTTCTTGTTTCAGGGTCAAACATTATTTCTTTAGTCCCTCAGTGATATCCAGTCAGTGCAGTATGTCTGTAATGTGTGAACTCTCTCTCTGGTGTTGTTACCTGCTGCTCTTCTCTGTACTGTAGTTGATCATGTCTGTGGTGTATAGTGTGATAGCTGTCTCTCACTGGTCTCTGTCTGTCTCTTCAAGGTACCTGAGTGCAGGTGTTCCCGCAGAAGACTCCCCTCCTGTGGCCTCAGCTTCAACTCAGAGTAGAGACCGTCTCACTGCAATCAAACAGGCCCTCAGAGCTCTGGGCTTCAACAAACTGGTACAGTAACACACTGTGTGTGTGTGCGTGGATGAGTTTGCATGTGTCATTTGCCACACATATGGCTGTGTGTATGTCTATGAGTCTATAGGGTTAGTCGGTACCAGAGGAAGCTGGGGGAGGAGCTATAGGAGGACGGGCTCATTGTATTGGCTGAATGGAATTCATGGAACGGAGTCCAGCATGTGGTTTCTACATGTTTGATCTGTTTGATACCGTTCCATTAATTCCATTCCAGCCATTACAATGAGCCTGTCCTCCTATAGCTCCTCCCACCAGTCTCCTCTGGTGGGTACACATACTGTCCCTTGTGAGCAGGGTTGGACATTAAGAACGTCTATTTCTCCAGAGCAATTGGGAACATAAAAAAAAAATCCAAAGCCCACATGTTTAAGTTGATCGAAATGACAAGAAGGGCTACTAAAGTGTCCTAGTTTTTATTTGCCAGATATGTCACAATGTTTATACGCTAGATTGTTTTTCAATGTTAGTTTGAGTTTGCTGCAACTGTCTGCTGCTAGGAAGACATAGCAAAGCAAGTGCCCAAATTACCACGGTAACTGCCCGTCCCTTAAACGGGGCAGCTGAAAATGTTTCTCACACCTAATGATTGTGCTTGATTGAGCATGGATCACTCCCAAAAACGTTTATTCATTAACTTTTTGTAATTTTTTATAATTAAAACACACAAATATTGTAATTGTTTTCCTAGATTCATCTGTGTGCTTCTACCTTTCTACTTAGGAGCACATCATGTAGCCTTTTTAAAATGTCAGCATAGAGCCCTGAATAATAAATAAACCGTATCACTCAGCATTTTGTGGCAGGGCAGGCACTTGTTTATTCTTGATGTTCAGTTGTAGAACAGTTTATATGTTTTAACTATTGATCTAAATTATTTATTTTAACATACATTGGTTAAAATACGCAGATCATAAAAATCATAAAAATGAAATGAAGTAATATATCATCTGTTTTTCCTTGTTGTGACGTTGATGTAATTATGGCGAAAACAATATTTTGACTGCCACAGTGGCTGGTAGACCAAAAAGTACATTTTCCACCCTGCTTGTGAGCATGCTTGCATGTGATGGGCGTGTGAGGTTCTGCATGTTAGTATACTAGCTATATCTACAGACTGTACTGTGCTCTACCTTGTCTGGTGTGTGTACAGAATGAGTGTTCTCATCACATTATCACAGTCTATGTATAGGCTGCAGTCAGCATCTGTCAGCACTGAGTGACCAGAAAGTCAGCTTTTAATCCCTCCCACAGCCAGCAGCTGATAATGTAGGAGGGGGAGGGGAGGGGTGATGGGGGGCAAGAGTGCTTGCAGGCAGAGAGATACACAGGGGAGATTGACCTGGAGAGGAAGGTGGGTGGGGGGGACAGAGTACTTCCTGAAAAGTACATCGTTGCAACACTGTATATACTGTACATAATATGACATTTGTAATGTCTTTATTGTTTTGAAATTTCTGCATGTGTAATGTTTACTGTTCATTTTTATTGTTTATTTTCACTTTTGTATATTATCTACCTCACTTGCTTTGGCAATGTCAACACGTTTCCCATGCCAACATAGAGTGTCAGACAGAGACTAATAACAGCTCCTATAACACACACACATGCAAACTGTCCAGGAGGGTTGAGGGATCAGAGTTGGGTAATGGGGGATACCAGTAAGTGTCCTCTACTCAAGAACAGAGAGAAAGATAGAGAGCGAGAGAACACTGTATAGATACTTAATACGACATTTGTAATGTCTTTGTTCTTTTGGAACTTCTGTGTAATATTTACTGTTCATTTTTATTGTTTATTTCACTTTTGTATATTATCTACTTCACTTGCTTTGGCAATGTTAACATATGTTTCCCATGCCAATAAAGCCCCTTGAATTGAATTGAGAGAGAGGTGGGGGAAGGGTAGAGGCGAAACAGAGGGAGGAGAGATAAAGAGGGGATGGGAGGGGAAAGGAGAGGTTAGATAAGGAGTTCGGAGAGAGAGGAGAGGAGAGGTTTAGGGATAAGGGGGAAAGGGGAAAGGGGGATTCAGGGGTTTGGAGAACATATTTTAGCTCAAAAGATGGAAGTTGACTCTTTGGGAGGAGACTAGGGGGTAGGGGTTTGGAGTATATGTGTGATTTCACTACTTCATGAGTAAAAACAATAACAACTCCCTTATTCTCTCCCCACCCCACCCCACCTCTCCTCTCCTCAACCTTCTCTCTCTCCTTCTCCCCTCCCCTTCTCCCTCCGCACCCCCACATATCTCTCTCTCTCTCTCTCTCTCTCTCTCTCTCTCTCCATCAGGAGATGGACAGTGTGTTTATGCTGCTGTCAGTGGTGCTGCAAGTTGGGGACCTCAGCTTCATTTCACTGACAGACGTTGAGACCGCCTACCCCTCCAACATGCAGCTGCTTGAGCAAGGTCAGCATCCCCCTGTCATGTAACCTGGGCCAACACTATGCACTGACACCAGTTTGACAGCAGAGGGAGAGGGGAGAGAGGGGGGAGGGAGGTCGAGCTACGCAGTAGTAATTGTGTCACTATCCATCCTATTGTTTACATCAGCTTTGCTGCAGTCTCCTGCAGTCTCCTCCTTGCACTCTCCTCCCCTCCCCCTTCTCTATCTCTCCTCCCACTCTCTCTCTCTCCCTATTCAATTTCAATTTAAGGGGCTTTATTGGCATGGGAAACACATGTTTACATTGCCAAACCAAGGGAAATAGAAAATAAACAGAAGTGAAATAAAGTGTTGTAACAATATGCAAATAGTTAAAGTACAAAAGGGAAAATAAATAAACATAAATATAGGTTGTATTTTCAATGGTGTTTGTTCTTCACTGGTTGCCCTTTTCTTGTGGCCACAGGTCACAAATCTTGCTGTTGTGATGGCACACTGTGGTATTTCACCCAACAGATATGGGAGTTGCGAAAAATTTGATTTGTTTATTTAATTCTTTGTGAGTCTGTGTAATCAGAGGAAAATGTGTGTCTCTAATATGGTCCTACATTTTGCATGAGGTTAGGAAGTGCATCTCAGTTTCCACCTCATGTTGTGGGCAGTGTGCACATAGCCTGTCTTCTCTTGAAAGCCAGGTCTGCCTTCAGCGGCCTTTCTCAAAAGCAAGGCTATGCTCACTGAGTCTGTACATAGTCAAAGATGTCCTTAATATTGGATCAGTCACAGTGGTCAGGTATTCTGTCACTGTATACTCACTGTTTCGGGCCAAATAGGATTCTAGTTGTCTCAGTTTTTTTGTAAATTCTTTCGAATGTGCCAAGTAATTATATTTTTGATTTCTCATGATTTAAATAGGGGTCTAATTTTGTTGCTGTCCTGGGGCTCTGTGGGTTCTGTGTTTGTGAACAGACCCCCAGGAACAGCTTGTTAGGGGGCTCTTTTCCAGGTTCATTTCTTTGTTGGTGATGGCTTCCTTTTAGGTGGTTGTAGAATTTAACGGCCTTTTCTGGATTTTGATAATTAGCGTGTATCAGCCTAATTCTGCTCTGTATGCATTATTTGGTGTTTTACATTGTACACAGAGGATATTTTTTTCAGAATTCTACATGCAGAGTCTCAATTTGGTGTTTTCCCCATTTTGTGATTTCTTGGTTGGTGAGCGGACCCCAGACCTCACAACCGTAAAGGGAAATGGGTTCTATAACTGATTCAAGTATTTTTAGCCAGATCCTTCCTAATTGGTATGTCGAATTTTATGTTCCTTTTTGATGGCATAGAAGGCCTTTTTTGCCTTGACTCTCAGATCGTTCACAGCTTTGTTGAAATTACTTGTGGTGCTGATGTTTAGGCCGAGGTATGTCATTTTTTGTGTGCTATAAGTCAACGGTGTGTAAATGGAATTTGTATTTGTGGTCATGCCAATTTAACCTTTTTTGTAACACCATTATTTTTGTCTTACTGAGATTTACTGTCAGGGCCCAGGTCTGACAGTATCTGTGCAGAAGATCTAGGTGCTGCTGTAGGCCCTCCTTGGTTGGGGACAGAAGCACCAGATCATCAGCAAACAGTAGACATTTGACTTCAGGATCTATTAGGGTGAGGCCGGGTGCTGCAGACTGTTCTAGTGCACTCGCCAATTCGTTGACATATATGTTGAATAGGGTGGAGCTTAAGCTGCATCCCTGTCTCACTCCCTGGCCCTGTGGAAAGAAATCTGTGTGTTTTTTGCCAATTTTAACTACACACTTGTTGTTTGTGTACATGGATTATATAATGTTGTATGTTTTCCCCCAACACCACTTTCTATCAATCTGCATAGCAGGGCCTCATGCCAAATTGAGTCTGAAGCTTTTTTTAAATCAACAAAGCATGAGAAGACTTTGCCTTTGTTTTGCTTTGTTTGTTTGTCAAATAGAGTGTGCAGGGTGAATACATGGTCTGTCGTACGGTAATTTGGTAAAAAGCATGTTTGACATTTGCTAGGTACATTGTTTTTGCTGAGGAAATGTACGTGTCTGCTGTTTATTGATAATGCAAGGTTGGTTGCTGTTGACGCATATCCCACGGTAGTTATTGGGGTCAAATGTGTCTTTACTTTTGTGGATTGGGGTGATCAGTCCTTGGTTCCAAATATTGGGAATATGCCAGAGCTGAGGATGATGTTAAAGAGTTAAATTATAGCTAATTGGAATTTGTGGTCTTTATATTTGATCATTTAATTTAGGATACCATATTCCCCACAGGCCTTTTTTGGTAGAGAGTTGGTATTTTGGCCTGTAGTTCATTCAATGTAATTTGAGAATCCAATGAGTTCTGGTAGTCTTTAATAGTCGATTCTAAGATTTGTATTTGATCATGTATATGTTTTTTCTGTTTGTTCTTTGTTATAGAGCCAAAAAGATTGGGGAAGGGGTTTATCCATACATCTTTGTTTTGGATAGATAACTCTTTGTATTGTTGTTTGTTTTGAGTTTTCCAATTTTCAAAGAAGAGATTCAATTCTATGGATTCTTTCATTACATTGAGCGGATTTCTGACGTGCTGTTCCTTCTTTTTACATGGGTTATTTCTGTATTGTTTTCGTGATTCACCATAGTGAAGGCATAGACTTAGGTTTTCTGGGTCTATGTTTTTGGTAGGATAGGTTTCTCAATTTCTTGCTTAGGTTTTTATTCTTCATCAAATCATTTGTCATTGTTGTTAATTTTCTTAGGTTGTCTTCTTGAAATTTTGAGATTTGATAGGGAAGCGGAGAGGTCAAATATACTGTATAGGTTTTCTACTGCCAAGTTTACACCTTCACTATTACAGTGAAACATTTTGTCCAGGAAATTGTCTAGAAGGGATTGAATTTGTTGTGGCCTAATAGTTTTTTGGAAGATTTCCACACTTTTCTTCCATCTATAGCATTTCTTAATATTATTTAGTTCCTTCACCTTTAATGCTTCGTGATTGAGTATAGCTCTGTTCAAGTAGAGTGTTATTTTGTAGGGGTGTCAGTGAACTGACTGTAAATGCTCTAAGAGACTCTGGGTTGAGGTCAGTTATAAAGTAGTCTACATTTCTTCTACCAAGAGATGAGCTATAGGTGTACCGTAGGAGTCCCCTCGAAGCCTACCATTGACAATGTACATACCCAGCGCTCGACAGAGCTGCGTGAGTTGTGAACCGCTTTTGTTGGTTATGTTGTCATAATTTTGTCTAGGGGGTCATATGGGGGAGGGAACGCTGTCTCCTCCAGGTGGGTGTTTGTCCGCCTGTGTGCTGAGGATGTCAGGTTCTTGTCCAGTTCTGGCATTTAGGTCGCCACAGAGTAGTGGGCCTGGAAATTGTTGATCTAGCCCTCTAGGATGGAGAGGCTGTCATCATTAAAGTATGGGGATTTTATTTTGGGGATATAGGTAGCACACACAAGGAAATATTTCTATGTTGAGATAATTTCCTTATTAATTTCTAGCCAGATGTAAAATGTTCCCTTTTTGACTCATTTAATAGAGTGGGTTAAGGCTGCTCTATACCAAATTAGCATACCCCCTGAGTCTCTTCCCTGTTTCACACCTGGTAGTTTGGTGGATGGGACTCCCAGCTCTCTGTAACCTAGAGGGAAACCAGTGGGTCCATCTCCTTTATACCATGTTTCTTGTAGGATGACAATGTCTGTATTTCTAATTTCTTTGATGAAGTCTGGTTTCCTGCTCTTTAGAACAAAAGCAGATGACCTGTTATATTCCAGGATGAGATAGTAAAAGCTTTGCATTTCACAGTGTCTAGTGTTGTTTTTGTGTGGTTTAGGCACAGTAGGTGTGAGCAGAGCATTTTGCGCATCTAATACATACCTCAGGATGGGATCGCAGGATGGGGCTTGGGCGGGTGTAATGGGGGGGTTGGGCCTGTTGCTTTGCTCACTGTCTGGTCATATGTCCTGTCCTGTCATGTTGAGGTCCTTGCCGCAGGGGTGGGGGGAATGGGGTGGGCAGAAGGGGCATAGTTCTGATATGGGGGGGCCAATGTAGGGTGTGGCCAGGGTTTGCCTAGGGTGGTCTCAGCTGGTTGGGGTGTGGCTGGTGATTCTGTGCTCTGGGTGTAGGTCTTCTTGGCATGGGATCTCTCGGTGCAGGTCCTTCAGGAGGGGGTCTTGCAGGTCTGGGCCTGTTGTCCGTTGCTCTGTTGATCCTGTGTGACGTGCTGGGGCTACGGTTGAGGGTGATGTCCTTCAGGGTCCTGGCAAAAGTTGGGATTGCTGCCTTGTAGATGTGGACATGGTCGGAAAGGCTGTTCAAGTCCAGGATGGAGTGGTGGGCCAGGTATACATTAGGTTTTGAGGCACAGTCTCGTGAAATACTCGCATTCACCTGCTGTATGGTGGCAGGGTGAAAGTATTTTCGTGGTAGCAGGGTGGAGACTTGTGCATTGGGGAAAGTGGAATTCACTTTTTCAATCACTCCCTTGAGTGCTGTGGCCACTTTACCTGCTGGGCCCTCAGGTCATTTGTGCCCGTGTGAAGAGGGCTATCAGGGGAGCTGACAGGGAGGTTGTTAGGAAGGGGTGGGGTCTGTTGAGTTGGTGGGTCCTGTGTTGTCTGTCCCATTGTGGTGTTGAGGTTGTGATCCGGGTCTGAAGTGGGCTGTTCTACTGGCTCCTCTGGGGGAGTGTCCTACACTCTGTCACACCTCAGCTTTCTCACCTCCTCCTTCAGTGTGCCTCTAAGTTCTCTCACCTCAGTCAGTAGAGCAGCCAGCTCTCCCAGACAGCTCCACCTTCTGCCCTCCGGGTCTTGTTGGGAGGGATGTTGTTGTGCTGGTCTGTTTTTTGGGTTTGTTCTGTCTGGATTGTGTGGACTAGCTCTCTGAGCTCAACCATGTCTCTCTCCAGCTCAGTGAATTTATCCTATCAATGATGGATGAGCAGTGCAGTTGTGGGGCCTTGTTGTGTTCAGTGATGAGGGTTGACTATCCTCGTCTGCGGGACAGTTTGAAGAGCTGTGATCAGACTCACTCAGGATGGGGGAGTCCTCACAGAGAGAGAGAGCTTTTCCTGCTGTGCTTTCTCTCTGATCCCGTAAAAGTCCTGCTGCAACTGTATGAGGATGCCCTGCACCATTACTGTCCCAGACTTCTACACGTTGACAAAGGTTGTTTCAATTTCCTCAATGTCTACTATTCTGAGTTTCCACCATGGGCCAATACCCTCTCTCTTGACATAGGTGTAGTGTGCTCTTATAGCACTGTGCCATGCCAAGGGATGTCTTTGTGGAAAAGTAAGTTGCTTACGTTCCCCTCGTTGTAGCAGTCAGCAAATAGTGTCTCTGGATTGTCCTTGAGGACCTATTTTACTCTCTTTGTTTCTCTCTCTCACACACACAGACTCTCTCCCATTCTGTAATGTATTTGCTGTTGGTGTTTCAGCCAGTCTGCTATGGTCACCTGTTTGGTGAGCCCCTGTTCCCTCTCATGCTTTTGCCATTGTGAGAAGAGAACCCATTACTCCCTACATTACAAGACACAACTACACTACACACATACACTACTACACCCTGACCTCACAGAGGGTAGACAAATTATGTCATCTCCCACACCAAAACAGGGCCCTCTCAAGGAGACATTGGGTCATTGGGATTCTGAGGTCCTGTCACACTGTTTTTGTGCTCGTTCATATGCCCTGAGTCAGGGATGACTAAGCGCTGCCAGCATATAAGCGGTGATGAGTTTTAGCGGAGATCGACTCGTCATGTCGGCTCAGTGATGTCAGAATGAATTATGTAGGCTGGAGCGAGACAACTGGGAAACAACTGGGACCACCAAAATCTCTGACTTCTGACTTCAAAGTGTTTGAGACAACTGGGAACTCTGAAACAAACAAGCTCCGACTGGGATTTTTTTTTTTTTAAAGGTCATCCAACTCGGAATTCCATGTCGGAAACTCTGGAATCATTCTAGAGCTCCGACTTTCCGACCTGAAGATCACTGACGTTATGATTTGACCTTGTTTTTTTCCGAGCACCATCAGTACTAGTCAGAGTATGACACTTCATATTTTAAACTGTTTTTGTCTCTCTGTCAGTGACTGAAGTTTAGGCTTGAACTGAGCTTGAACTTTAGACTTTCCACCCTCTCCCTGTCTCTGTTTTATGTTCTTCTATCACTTTACTTATTCACTTTCTCTTTTCTCTCTCTCTCTTACTCTTTCCCCCCCTTTTCTCTCTCTCTCTTACTCTTTCCCCCACCCCCCTTTTCTCTCTCTCCAGTATCTGGAATGCTACAGGTGTGTTCTGATGACCTTAGTTCTGCCCTCACCTCAGATGTGCAATACTTCAAAGGTAATCACTCACCCTCTGTTCTCGTCTTTTCCCCAAACATTTACTGACTTCACAATACAAACATACTTCCCATCTGTAAGATGAAAATACGATTTCTATGGTAACCGTTTGGATGTCAGACCCAGGTCACCATGGCATTTACCCTCTTGCTTCCTTCAGGTGATGTCATCACACGGCGTCACACGGTGGAGATGTCACAGCACTACAGAGACCAGCTGGCTAAAGCCCTGTACGGACGCCTCTTCAGCTACCTGGTCAACAACAGCAACTACTACCTACAGGGACAGGACGACAACATGGGGTAGGGCAACGTGTGTGTGTGTGCGCGCGTCTCTGTGCATGTGTATCACAGGCATGTACATTTTTAATTGTAAACACTACAAGGAATTAATTGGCAGCCAGCACAGATACCCATTAAAAACCTTCTGTCATATGTCCATCATCACAGACTCAACAATAGCACATGCAAGCCTGTCAGAAACACAATTCTGATACTATCACTCATAACATATCGTTTACACTGGAGAGTTGGAATAGTTTGCATTTTATGTACTAACACACGCAAAGTTGACTTAGAGACCACACACACACAGACACAGCGTAGAGGTGGAGGCCAGTGAATCCTTGGTCTTGGTGTGTTGATATTTTTCAGCCTTATCGTCATGTTAGATAAGCACTATTATCTTCTGGAATGTGTTTTTTTTGCATTGACCCTCTCACTCTCTCTCTCACACACGCATGCATGCACACACACACACACACACACACACACACACACACACACACACACACACACACACACACACACACACACACACACACACACACACACACACACACACACACACACACACCAAAATATGCAATAATTAATAATTAATGCAGTGCCTTCGGAAAGTATTCAGACAACTTTACTTTTTCCACATTTTGCTACGTTACAGCGTTAATCTAAAATGGATAAAATAAATCTATTTCCTCATCAATCTACACACAATACCCCATAATGACAAAGCAAAAACAGTTATTTTGAAATTTTGGCAAATTTATTTAAACTCAAAAACAGAAATACCTTATTTTCCTAAGTGTTCAGAACCTTTGCTACAGTATGAGACTCAAAATTGAGCTCAGGTGCATCTTGTTTCCATTGATCATCCTTGAGATGTTTCTACAACTTAATTGTAGTCCACCTGTGGTAAATTCAATTGATTGGACATGACTTGGAAAGCCACACAACTGTCTATATAAGGTCCCACAGTTGACAGTGAATGTCAGCGAAAAAACCATGTCGAAGGAATTGTCCGTAGAGCCCCGAGACAGGATTGTGTAAGAGGCACAGATCTGGAGAAGGGTGCCAGTTGCCTCCATCATTCTTAAATGGAAGAAGTTTGGAGCCACCAAGACTCTTCCTATAGCTGGCAGCCCAGCCAAACTGAGCAATCAGGGGAGGGCCTTGGTCAGGGAGGTGAACAATAACCCGATGGTCACTCTGACAGAGCTCCAGAGTTTCTCTGTGGGGATGGGAGAACCTTCCAGAAGGAAAACCATCTCTGCAGCACTCCACCAATCAAGCCTTTATGGTAGAGTGGCGAGACGGAAGCCACTCCTCAGTAAAAGGCACATGACAGCCCACTTGGAATTTGCTAACACTCTCAGACCATGAGAAACAAGATTCTCTGGTCTGATGAAACCAAGATTGAACGCTTTGGCCTGAATGTCAAGCTTCACGTCTGGAGGAAACCTGGCACCATCCCTACGGTGAAGCATGGTGGTGGAAGCATCATGCTGTGGGGATTGTTTTTTAGCGGGGGACTAGTCAGGATCGAGGGAAAGATGAACAGAGCAAAGTACAAAGAGATATTTGATGAAAACCTGCTCCAGAGAGCTCAGGACCTCAGACTTGGGGCGAAGGTTCTCCTACCAACAGGACAACGACCCACAGCCAAGACAACGCAGGAATGGCTTCGGGACAAGTCTCTGAATGTCCTTCAATGGCCCATCCAGAACCCAGACTTGAACCCGATGAAACATCTCTGGAGAAACCTGATAATAGATGTGCGAGAATGAGAGAAACTACTCAAATACAGGTGTGCCAAGCTTGTAGCGTCATACCTAAGAAGACTCGAGGCTGTAATCGCTGCCAAAGGTGCTTCAACAAAGTACTGAGTAAATGGTCTGAATACTTATGTAAATTCGATATCAGTTTTTAGTTTTATAAATATATTTTCAAAAAAATAAAAATAAACGTTTTTTGCTTAGTCATTATGGGATATTGTGTGTAGATTGATGAGGGAAAAAACAATTTCATCAATTTTAGAATAAGGCTGCATCATGACAAAATGTGGAAGACTTCAAGGGGTCTGAATAGTTTCCGAATGCACTGTATATACTTCAGCGAACACACACACTTTTCCATTCATTCTAGCCACACCACTCCAAATCAAACATAGACACGAACAGGGACACACACCAACATGACCTCTGAGGAGCTGTCACACTGTTTGTGAATTCCTTCTCTGATCGTTCCCCTCCTCCACACCTCTCCCAAAGAGACCCTGCTCTTGAGATTGGAATCCTGGACATCTTTGGATTTGAGGAATTCCAGAGGAATGGATTTGAGCAGGTACGTTCATTTCACAACACTCACATTATGGATCTCCCCACCCCATATTATATGTGTGTTTCCACTCCTTCCAGTTGTATTGAGTCTTGTTCTATGGCTCTAGTATGTCTGAGGTATTCTCAAGTCATAGACATAGTTCGAACATCAAGGCCAGACTGAGCTACGGTCATCTTTTCTGGCTGTGGAGAAGGTTTTAGAGGTATCAACCTGCTAACTATATAACAGGTCTAGGTTAACCCTTTGAGACCAGGACCACGGGGCAGTGTTTATTTTATGGTCCTCTGTAGCTCAGTTAGTAGAGCATGGTTCTTGCAAAAGCCAGGATAGTAGGTTTGATGACTGAAAGTTGCTTTGGATAAAAAAGCAGACACAATACCTTTGACTCTGTGTCTTTCTTTCAGCCATCTCTCTCTCCCTCTGTTCTTTCATTCATAAATATTGTGGTCTCTAGATCTTATGGACTTCTCCCCTGTACGAACAAGGATCAGAGAGTTTAGCTGGAAGTCTCTATGTGTGTGTGTGTGTGTGTGTGTGTGTGTGTGTGTGTGTGTGTGTGTGTGTGTGTGTGTGTGTGTGTGTGTGTGTGTGTGTGTGTGTGTGTGTGTGTGTGTGTGTGTGTGTGTGTGTGTTGGAAGTGGTAAGATGTCAATTGTTTTTCTCTCAGGATGTTCTTTAATCCGAGCGGAACATTGGAGGTGTTCAAGGAAATAAGTGCTTACCCATGCTGCCCTCGGCTTTCCCACACTCCCCTTGGGACCACCCCTGATCAAACCATGTGTGTGTGTGTGTGTGTGTTGGAAGTGGTAAGATGTCAATTGCTTTCCTCTCAGGATGTTCTTTAATCCGAGCGGAAGAGGAGGATTCACAGATCTAACCTGACAAGGGAATCTTAGAAAGAGAGAGAGAGATGGAGAGAGGTATAGGAGAGATAGATGGGTAAGAGTGGATGAAAGAAAGACACTGGTAGACATTTATTGGGGATTAAACATCCCTCGTCCTCCATCCTCCCCCTCCGCCCCCATTCGACCCCTTCAGCCCCATTCCTTCCTCATCCCTCCTTCCCCCAGTGTGTTTCCTGTGTTCCAGTGTTCAGGTCCATGTTTGAGGAGACCCTGTCTGCTATTGAAGACAACTAATCACTGGATTACACATTACACTCTGGAGAGATAGGGGAGGGGCAGGTGTCAACAAAACAAGCATGATAATTTAGTGTGCGCATGGCACACACACACACACACGATGCACACACAGATCAGGGTCATTAATGCGGCCTGGGCTTGTTAGAGTTTGTTCGTCAGAGCTGTATTGTACCTGCTCAGCATTTCCTTAATGAGCTCATGCTTTACAGACATCAACACCTGCTGAGACTGACTGACTGACTGACGCTGTCATAGACATATAATTAGTCTAAAATACAATTCAAGTTCAAAGACTAAATCAAATGTAAATTAAATATCCCACAATTTAATGATTCCTGATGTTTCTTACATGCCATTGTGATATCCAATACATGTTAAAGGGGAATGGTATTTTACAATCTAAACAAACCATAAATACATGTTCTGGGTGTTTGTCATATAAAAATAGCATCTTTGCATAACCTTGAATATTTTGATTTTGGATCCAATGCTTATTTGGGACTGGGTGCCACCATTAAAACTGGCATGGTAGCAACACGAGCTGCAACTTCATGGACTGGACAGAAATATTTGGCACTTTGATTTGTGATTGCTTAATAAAGTAATGGGAGTGACAGCTCTCCCATCCCAATATTAAGCAAATTAACTATGAAAATCAAGAGATATTTGCATTGAACCCTTAATGCCCATTGTGCAATATACAAGTAGCTGCCAAAATAATGAAAACACGTGAATAAATGTGGGATACAAAGTATATTGAAAGCAGGCGCTTCAACACAGGTGTGGTTCCTGAGTTAATTCAGCAATTAACATCCCATCTTGCTTAGAGTCATGTATAAAAATGCTGGGCAGGCCATTATTTTGGCCACTATGGCTATGCCCCCGTTGGAGCATTATGCCCCCATCCACAGGGCAGGAGTGGTCCCTGAATGGTTTGATGAGCATGAAAACAATGTAAACCATATGCCATGGCCATCTCAGTCACCAGATCTCAACTCAATTGAACACTTCTGGGAGATTTGGGAGCATTGCCGGAGACAGTGTTTTCCACCACCCATCAACAAAACACCAAATGATGTAATTTCTCATGGAAGAATGGTGTCACATCCCTCCAATAGATTTCCAGACACTTATGGAATGTATGCTGAGGTGCATTGAAGCTGTTCTGGCTCAACACCCTATTAAGACACTTTATGTTGGTGTTTCCTTTATTTTGGCTGTTACCTGTAGCTAAGCCCTGTTATTAAACTTCTAAGTAAACAATGGCACATTTTATTATAGCAGTACAGTAGCTACAGTAAGCTATAGACAGAGCTCTTGGCTCTGGATTGGGGTTTCCATATCATGGAGAGGAGGCAGAGCTTTAAAGTGGCAATCAGTAGTACAATAACAAAGCATTCTTCCCACCCCTATTTCAGTAAAACCTGAGGGATCGGGCTAGAGAAATGTAACCACCCTCAGATTCATAGACAGAGCTATGGATGCAACGAATCCATGATATCAAAATGATATTTTTAACCATGTTCTGAGGCTACATAGTCTTTAAACAAGTAAAACAAGCTTATATTTTGGGTTCTGATTGGGTAAGGAAGTTAAACAAAGCTCAAGAGGCATTTCTAAGTTATACTCTTCAAGAATACATGGGAACATATACATTATTTATAAGTCCGAAAATGGAAATAAAACTGCTCCTTTAATCTTATTATTATTATTTCACAACTCTTAAAGTTCACTGTTTTATTACATTTTTAACCAAAGAATTCGTGAGGGTTTGAGATAGGCATGTGAGCAGTGCAGGTGCTGATGAGCCATTTGCGGTGATTGCATATGCCTATACATCGTTGCATAGTAGCCTAGGCCTATGGTGAAACCATTGTTTAGGACATTAGGCTTACATGTTACTTTAGCCCTTATCAGACGGCATGAGTTTTACTGAGGGAGGTCGGGTAATATAATTATGTGTACAAGCACAAAGCACCACATCTGTAAGTTTAGTCCCGTGTGAATTTGCCACGCACCATTTACTTGCATGTTAACTTGTGTGTGTGTGTTCCCAGCTGTGTGTGAACATGACCAACGAGCGTGTGAGGCTGTATGTCTCCGAGGTGCTGTTCCAGCAGGAGCAGGCCGAGTGTCTACAGGAGGCCGTCGCCATGGAGACGCTCCGGTCACCTGGCAACCAGCCTGCCATTCTAGACTTTTTCTTCCAGGTAATGTTTTGTTGTCTGCGGTCTCCACCGCTGCCTCTGCTACACCACTGCCTCTTTAAGAACTGTGATAACCCCTATAAAAAGAACACATATCTCATTCTAGAAAAGGCTTTGGTTTTGAGTGTGGTTATATAGATTTTGAGGTACAAAGATCAGATTACCCTGCGTCAGGGCACAGTGTACCGTGGTTCTATGCATTCTATATCTGTCTGTGACCCCTGTCCTCCATCTTCCCAGAAGCCTCAAGGTCTGCTGTCTGTGATGGATGAGGAGAGTCAGTCGCTGAGGCCTACAGAACAGACGCTCTACAAGAGACTACAGACACACCTCGACAACACACCCACACACGGCATCTCCCTGACAACCAAGGATGGCAATGGAAACCCCCCACCCATAGACCAGGGTCCTGCCTTCACTGTGAAACACTACGCAGGCCAAGTGAGTAGGTGTTCGCTCACAGACACACACGCGCGCACACGCACACGCACACAGCAACACACTCACATACAATGTAGACCAGGTGAGTGAATCTGACATTTTAAAGGTGTACCTTTAACATGTTGTTGTATATCTGTTCTCTGATTGGTAGATGGCCTATGACCTCACAGGATCCCTGGTGAAGAACAAGGACTCCCTCCCCCAAAACCTGCTACTGGTTCTGAAGTGTAAGTATCACTAAATATACACACCCACACGGGTCGTTCCATTTAATTTCGATCAATTTCTGACTGCACGCCTTTTGATATTAAGAAACCTTGACCATTTTGCATACCCCACCCTACCATGAGACAGTCATGTCGTCATCTCTGAAAAATATAAATAGTTGAGTTTAATATCATTTGAAAGCTTACAAACAGGGTTGTCAAAATGTTTCATTATTTCTTGGAAAAAAAACTTTTTAAAATTAAAATTGTAATTTCTTTACCTTTACCATATATTAACTAAACATGCATAAACTGTAGCTTAGACCCTATTTCACATCATCTGAGGTGTTTGTGTTGTGACGTGAGTGGAAATATCCATTGTTTTAAATGAAACTGTCAATCTTTCATAGGAAACCTATTGAAATCATAGAGATATAAATAATAGAATAGGCATTCCAATTCAAGATGTCATTCGATGGTGATTGGACTGGTGGCCATCTTCCTGATAGTAATTGAAATGTATAAATTCAATTGAATTTCAATGGTGTACCAGCTAAATTGTAGTGGTCTGAAGGGATAGGTTCATTACAAAATGATCTTTCTATGATTGAAATGACATTCACCCTGATTTCAAAAGAATGCTGTGTCTCAACCGATGACAGGCAAAACACAAACACCTCAGACAATGTAAAGTAGGGTCTAAGCTACAACATATGAGGAAACATTGAGTTGACACGTTTTTAGGTAAAACATTGGATACTTTTTTTCAATAAATAATCAAATAGTTTGACACTTCTGTTTGTAAGGATAATATAATATCAAACTCAACCATTGTATCTCTTCCAGTGATGAAGACATGGATGTCTCATGGTAGGATGGGGGATGCTAAATGGATCCACTTTGAGCACCTCTATCTCCTGAAGGTTTTGTCATTCAGGTCCAAAAAGGCACTTTCTGAACACTTCTTCCATGGGCAAACATGTCTGGAAGGGTGCTGTCAGAAAGGGATTGAATTCATACAGAACGACCCAAACACAGCAGTAGTGGGTATATAGTCTATTGAGCATGGCCAGACGTGTGCTGGTGTAGTTGTGCGCCAAGCATAGCAGGACACAGGCAGACTTTGTGTCAGAGCCAGGAGCAGCTAGCTTAGCGTCTCTAGGGCTAATTGCTGTGGTTTGCTGTAATTTACATGATGTGCCTAATCAGGCTACCCCTTCAGAGTTGGCTTTTTGTACCTCTCTTTGACCCTCTCTTTTGCTTTTGTTCCTTTGTGCACATACGCACAATGTACACACATAAAGATACACATGCACACACATTATGATACACACACACCTTCCTGTTTCACTCCTTTTGGACAGAAACATACATACCCACAAACACTTCCAGCTCAGATAATATGATATTAACTTCAGGCGGCCAGTTGCACCTTAATTGGGGAGGACGGGCTCATAGTAACGGCTGGAACGGAATACATGGAACGGTACCGAATACATCAAAGACATGGTTTCTATGTGTTTGATACCATTCCATTTACTCCATTGCAGCCATTATTATTAGCTGTCCTCCCTTCAGCATCCTCCTGTGGATACATCTCAGCCCCTCCTTCCCATCCATTTCCTATATACCAAAGGGTAAAGGTAAGTTTAGACTGAAGGGTGTGTGAGGGTGGGGGCTGAGGGTGGGCTGAGCTGTATGTATGGAGAGTGCCTTGTGGGCCTCAGGAGTCAGGTGGTGGGGTTGAAGGGGGATTATGATTACATAAATGAAGAGACAATTACCTCTGGAGCCCACAGTCATTACTCCCTACAACCAGTCTAGAACTCTTGTTAATTTTTCCTTTCAAGATCTCTCTTTTCTCTCTCTCTCTCTCTCTCTCTCTCTCTCTCTCTCTCTCTCTCTCTCTCTCTCTCTCTCTCTCACCACCACACACACTCCCCTCCCACACACACATGCCTCTCTCAAAGATCTCATTGTTTTCCAGGGCTGCTTCACGTGTTCTTTGGCAGCATGCTCAGCCTACTCTCTTATGGACCTGATTGTTTACATGGCTATTATTGCTACATTGCCTCCCCCTCACTTCTCCTCTTTCCTTCCTTCCTTCCAACCATCCTTCTCCTCTTAATCCCCTCATGTCTACTGTCTGCTCCTCTCTCTCTCTCTCTCTCTCTCTCTCTCTCTCTCTCTCTCTCTCTCTCTCTCTCTCTCTCTCACTCTCTCTCTCTCTTTCTCTCTCTCTCTCTCCTTCCTCCTCTCCTGCTCCTGCTGATCCTCTCCTCCAATCAACGCTCTCCAATTGTCTTCCTCCCTCCTTCCTCTCCACTCCCTTCCCTCCCTCTCTCTCTCTCTCTCTGTGATTCCCCTGTACAGCCAGTGAGAGTGTGTTGGTGCAGCAGTTGTTCCAGTCCAAGCTGACCCAGACTGGGTCTCTGGTACCGGGCCAGGCCAGGATGGCTCTGAGAGGGCCCAAAGCAGCACTTCTCCTAAACAGGATGTCATCCCCCTCCACCCTGACCCCCGCAGGCCGCGAGCCTCGGAGGTACCTGGACCTCACCAAGGTACTGGACAATGGCTGGTAAACCATATACTGTGTAGCATACCGTACCTCATACACTCACCAAGGTATGGAGAACTAAGTGGCATAACCATCACCTTAGCGAGTCACTCAGAGTGTATGCTATACAGTACATGTCATATGGTACATTAGCCTCGTTGCTCCGGGAGACCTGTACACATTGGGCTCCTGTCACTTAAAATAGCATCCCGTATCCCCAAAAACATATTCACCAGCCCGCCCGTATATCTATTTCCAATAAACATTTCCCAAACCCCCGAAAGGTATATCTATAATCAGGAAATGCCTTACCAGTTGGTATGGGTAATTAAATGTGTGAAAATAAATGTTTTCCAGAGTTTCTCCCTAAAGATGCTCGGGCATCTGAGATCACACGGTAATCTCACATGGGAACTACTACGCAGTAGTGTGTTTGTGGGTATGTATGTTTCTGTCCAAAAGGAGAGAAACAGGAATGTATGTGTATATCTCATTTAATAACCTGTATCGACTGGTAAGGCATTCCAGATAATAGATTCTCCTTCGGTGATGGAAACAGGTACACCAGAGGCCTGGTAAATATGTTTTCGGGGATACGGGATGTAGTCTTCAGCGTCAGGAGCAAAGAGTCTAACGTAACATATGACACGTACTGTATAGCATACCATATACAGACATACACTATTCGTGCCTATTCGTGACTCATTAAGGTACATTAAACAAGAGGGTGATACCCCTAACTCATGAGTCATATCTAAACCCCATCTATCCAAACAGTCAGTATGGTATTCAGACCCCAATAAAGTACCACAATCAGTGTGGTAATACATATAAATAGATGCCCTGTTCACCGTCATGATCACCCCCCCCCCCCCCCCCCCCCCCCCCCCACACACACACACACACACATGTTGATTGGTGGTTAAGGGAGGTGGGAATCACCAATGGTGAAAGCAGGCTGTGTCCATGTCTGTGACGCACTTAGTCGGAAGCTGGGTGTTCCGATTGGAGAAGCAGCAGCCAGGAGCAGAGGACTGATGGAAAAGCAAAGAGTGTGTGTTTGGAAAAAACATTTTTCCCAAATTAGGCCACTTCCCACCATACTGTTAAATATAGACCTCTGGGAATAGCTTTGTTTGTCCTGTACTGCCAGCTGATAAGAGGAAATGTACACACACACACACACACACACACACACACACACATACACACACACACACACACACACACACTCACACACACACTCACACACACAAGTACTGTATGTGGTAAGATAGTGTCATCATAAATGTTTCTCATGACATTTTAAGGGTTCACCAACCACACACCCTTCTGCTATAAAACATTGTGTTCTCACAATTATGCTAGATTTCATAACTTCAGCTAGAACATCGTTTCCCAAACTTGGAGTAAAAATGTGCTTAACAATTCACATAATAGGTTGCATGGACACACCCTGTGTGCAATAATAGTGTTTAACATGATTTTTGAATGACTACCTCATCTCTGTACAATACAATTAATTATCTGTAAGGACCCTCAGTTGAGCAGTGAATTTCAAAAAACAGATCCAACCACAAAGACTGGGAGATGAATACAACTTTCAGTAGGACAATAATCTAAAACACAAGGCCAAATCTACGCTGGAGTATCTACGCTGGAGTTGCTTACCACGAAGATAGTGAATCAAATCAAAATTAAATCAAATTTTATTGGTCACATACGCAAGGTTAGCAGATGTTATTGTGAGTGTAGTGAAAAGCTTATGCTTCTAGATCCGACAGTGCA
Organism: Oncorhynchus clarkii lewisi; assembly: GCF_045791955.1. Taxonomy (NCBI): domain Eukaryota; kingdom Metazoa; phylum Chordata; class Actinopteri; order Salmoniformes; family Salmonidae; genus Oncorhynchus; species Oncorhynchus clarkii. The sequence goes on along the minus strand of NC_092168.1, from coordinate 25,079,517 downwards.
GCAGTATCTAACAGCTAATATCTAACAATTCCACAACAAAACCTAATATCTAACAAATTCCACAACAAAATGTAATACACACAATCTAGTAAAGGAATGGGATGAGAATATATAAGTATAACATATCCGGATCAGCAGTGACAGAGCGGCTAAGATGCAATAGATAGTGAAGGACACAGTATACAGTATAGACATATGAGATGAGTAATGCGAGATGTGTACACATTCTTAAAATGACATTATCAAAGTGACTAGTGTTCCATTTATTAAAGTGGCCAATGATATCAAGTCTGAAGGTAGGCAGCCGCCTCTCTGTGCTCATGGTGGCTGTTTAACAATCTGATGGCCTTGAGATAGAAGCTGTTTTTCAATCTCTCGGTCTCAGCTTTGATGGACCTGTACTGACCTCGCCTTCTGGAAAACGCAGAAATAAAAATATAATTCATGCCTTACCTTTGATGAGCTTCTTTTCTTGGCACTCCAATATGTCCCATAAACATCACAAATGGTCCTTTTGTTCGATTAATTCCGTCGATATATATCCAAAATGGCCATTTATTTGTCGCGTTTGATCCAGAAAAACACTGGTTCTAACTTGCGCAACGTGACTACAAAATATCTCAAAAGTTACCTGTAAACGTTGCCGAAACATTTCAAACTACTTTTGTAATACAACTTTAGGTATTTTTTTACGGAAATAATCTATAAAATTGATGACGGGATGATCTGTGTTCAATACAGGAAGAAAACAACCTGTAGCATGCTTTCTGGTCACGCGCTTCTATCTAACAGTACACTTCAAGTGACCCTCGTTCAAGATGGCCATACTTCTTCATTACACAAAGGAATAACCTCAACCAATTTCTAAAGACTGTTGACATCCAGTGGAAGCGATAAGAACTGCAAGAAGGTCCCTTAGAAACCTGGATTCCCAATGAAAACTCATTGAAAAGAGAGTGACAAGTTTGGACACACCTACTCATTCAAGGACTTTTCTTAATTTTTACTATATTCTACATTGTATAATAATAGTGAAGACTTCCACTATGAAATAACACATATGGGATCATGTAGTAACCAAAAAGTGTTAAACAAATCAAAATACATTTTATATTTCAAATTCTTTGACTTGATGAAAGCTTTGCACACTCTTGGCATTCTCTCGACCAGCTTCATGAGGTAGTCACCTGGAATGCATTTAAATTAACAGGTGTGCCTTGTTAAAAGTACATTTGTGCAACTCATGCCCTTCTTAGTGCATTTGAGCCAATCAGTTGTGTTGTGACAAGGTAGGGGTGGTATACAGAAGATAGCCCTTTTTGGTAGAAGACCATATTATGTCAAGAACAGCTCAAATAAACAAAGAGAAACGACTGTCCATCATTACATTATGACATGAAGGTCAGTCAATCTGGAAAATGTCAAGAACTGAGCGCAGTCTCAAGTCAAATCAAATTGTATTTGTCACATGAACCGAATACAATAGGTATAGATAGACCTTTTCAGTGAAATGCTTACTTACAAGCCCTTAACCAACAATGCAGTTTTAAGTTAAACAAATAAATAAATTAAAGAGCAGCAGTAAAATAACTGTACCGAGGCTGTCTATATACAGGGGGTACCGGTACAGAGTCAATGTGTGAGGGCACAGGTTAGTTAAGGTAATATTTAAAGGTAGATTTAAAGTGACTATGCATAATTAATAAACAGAGAGTGGCAGCATGGTAAAATAGGGGGAGGGTGTCTTTGACCATTTTTAGGGCCTTCTTCTTACACCGCCTGGTATAGAGGTCCTGGATGGCAGGAAGCTTGGCCCCAGTGATGTACTGGGCCGTACGCACTACCTTCCGTAGTGCCTTGCGGTCGGAGGCCGAGCAGTTGCCATACAAGTCAGTGATGCAACCAGTCAGGATGCTCTCGATTGGCCAGCTGTAGAACATTTTGAGGATCGGAGGACCCATGTCACATCTTTTCAGTCTCCTGAGGGGAATAGGTTTTGTCGTGCCCTCTTCCCAACTGTTTTGGTGTGCTTGGACCATGCTAGTTTGTTGGTGATGTGGACACCAAGGATCTTGAAGCTCTCAACCTGCTCCACTGCAGCCCCGTCGATGAGAATGGGGGTGTGCTCGGTCCTTTTTTTCCTGTAGTCCACAATCATCTTCTTTGTCTTGATGACCTTGAGGGAGAGGTTGTTGTCCTGGCACCACACGGCCAGGTCTCTGACCTCCTCCCTATAGGCTGTCTCGTCGTTGGCGGTGATCAGGCCTACCACTGTTGTGTCATCGGCAAATTTAATGATGGTGTTGGAGTCGTACCTGGCTGTGCAGTCATGAGTGAACAGGGAGTACAGGAGGGGACGCTTTGTTGTTGTTGAGGATCAGCGTGGCGGATTTGTTCTTACTTACTCTTACCACCTGGGGGCGGCCCGTCAAGAACTCCAGGATCCAGTTGCAGAGGCAGGTGTTTAGTCCCAGGGTCCTTAGCTTATTGATAAGCTTTGAGGGCACTATGGTGAGCTATAGTCAATGGATAGCATTCTCAGATAGGTGTTCCTTTTGTCCAGGTGGGTAAGGGCAGTGTAGAGTCTGCTTTTCTTTCAAAAACAAGGACATTTCTACCTGACCCCAAACTTTTGAACAGTAGTGTATATGTTTTCGCTGTTTCTTCTTTGTTATGGGGTCAAAAAGGTTGGAGAAGTGGTTAATCCATACATCTTCATTTTGGATTGATAGTTCTTCATGTTGTTGTTTAGTGTGTTCCAATATTCCCAGAAGTGGTTAGAATCTATGGATTCTTCAATTACATTGAGCTGATTTCCGACTTGCTGTTCTTTGTTTTTCCTTAGCTTATTTCTGTACTCTTTGTGTTTCACCATAGTGAAGGCATAGGCTCAGGTTCTCTGTCTCTGTGTTTTTGGTTGAATAGGTTTCTCAATTTCTTCCTTAGGTTTTTGCATTCTTCATCAAACCCCTTTTCATTGTTATTCATTTTCTTAGGTTGTCTGATTGAAATGTTTAGATTTGATAAAGGAAGCAGAGAGGTCAAATATACTGATGAGGCTTCCTACAGCCAAGTTTCCACCTTCACTACTGCAGTGAAACATTTTGTCAAGGAAGTTGTCTAAAAGGAATCTGTTGTTGGCTAATTGTTTTGTGGTAGATTTCTACACTACTTTCCTTCCATTTACAGCATTTCTTAATAGTATGCAGTTTGTTCAGCTTTTATACCACGTGATTGAGTATTGCTCTGTTCAAGTAGGCTGTGATTTTGCTGTGATCTGATAAGGGTGTCAGTGGGCTGACAGTGGAGGCTCTGAGAGACTCTGGGTTGAGGTCATTGATAAAGGATTCTACAGTACTGCTGCAAGAGATGAGCTGTAGGTGTACCACCACAGCAGTCCCCTCGAAGCCTACCATTGACTATGTACAGACCCAGCGTGCGACAGAGCTGCTTTTTGTTGTTGTTGTTTGTTTTTTAAAAGTTGTGCCTAGGGGGACATATTGGGGAGTGTATTGCTGTCACCTTCAGGTAGGTGTGTCCCCCTGCATGCTAAGGGTGTCAGGTTCTGGCGTTTAGTTTGCAACAGACTAGTACATGTCCCTAGGTCTGGAAATGATTGATCTCCCCTTCTAGGATGAAGAAGCTGTCTTCATTGAAGTATGGGGATTCTTGTGGGGAGATATAGTTAGCATACAGGAAGACATTTTTCTATGCTGAGATGATTTCCTTGTTTATTTTTGTCTGTATTTCCAATTTCTTTGGTGAGGTCTGTGTTCCTGCTCTTTAGCCCAAAGGCAGATGAACTCTCCCTGTCTCTCTGTCTCTCTCTCTCTGTCTCTATCTCAGTCTCTCTCTCTCTCTCTCTCTCTCTCTGTTTTCAGGTCAAATCTAATAGGGCAGTAAATAGTAGGACTCGCTGAGCTTGTGTCTGTGCATGTGTGTGTGCTTGAGTGTGTGTATGTGCACTATAATTGCCTCTGTATTGCATAACCTGCTGAAGGCTGAACCCAATGGCCCTCCTCATTAAACATATAGAGGAAAGGCTTACGCAAGACCTTCACTCTTTCCCCATGTTAACAAAGACCGTAATAATAACATGACGTAACATTGCACAATATTACTGTACTGTAGTTAAACACGGCTATAAAGAAGCTCATGGATTTACATCCATCATCAAAGATGTTATAATTCAGAATTGCAATAATGGTAATATGATGATATGGTACAGTACATTATTGTATGGTACTGAATGGTTGAGGTAGAGGAGGAGGACATTGAATAGTGTATGACCGTAATGAAAAATTGGCGTTATAGATCTTGCCATAAATGACCATATTCACATTATGAGTTGACCGTATTCACAGGACTGCATCACGTGGTGTCTCCAGAGCACGGGTCAACCAACTTGTATTGTTAATATTCACTATTCATAGCTCTCTAATAGCACCATCCCCCTCCTCGTTTCCTCTCTCTCTCTCTCTCTCTCTCTCTCTCTCTCTCTCTCTCTCTCTCTCTCTCTCTCTCTCTCTCTCTCTCTCTCTCTCTCTCTCTCTCTCTCTCCCTCTTTTTCTCTCTCAGCTCTTGAAGAAGAAGGGAGCAACATCTTTCCTGCAGAGGCTGGAGAGGTGTGGTCCAGTTACGGTTGCTGTGCAGCTGAGGGTAAGTATTAACCAGTAGCACAACAATGGACCAAACCAGAACCATAATAACCCAAGCACTTTACCCAGTAGGGAACCTAACCCTAATCCTAACACTCACCTCAATCCAAACACTAAAGTCATTCAATTTCTTTAGCTGACCCTGACCATGACCCTGGCTGCATGGAGTGCACTATTTTCCTCTGGTGAAACGCAATGCACGCTATAGGGAATATGGTGCCATTTTGGATGCAACCCATGACCCATATCTCTGAACCACAACCAAGTACAACGGAAGTCTATAAAATGTGGTATTAATTTGTAGTTGATCCATATGAAACAACACTATTCATTTTGATGGATCTCTGCCCCACAAGTGTAAAACAAAGGCAGATCGCGTTCCAATGTCCACACCACTAAATCCAATGTGATGTGATTGTGGCTTAACATGGAAGTAGCTTTAGTGTGAGTGATGGTTGGTGGTTTGAATGAGGGCAGTGTGCTCCCTGCAGGCAGGAGTTGTGGTCTTACAAGGAATGGAGAGAAGGAGAGGGGAGAAGGAGAGAGGAGAGAAGGTGAGGGTGGGCTGAAGAATAACGCTGTATCCACCCAAGCATAAAGCCCTCTGAATGTATGAATGAACAATGAACAATGGGCTCTGTGTGTGTGTGTGTGTGTGTGTGTGTGTGTGTGTGTGTGTGTGTGTGTGTGTGTGTGTGTGTGGTGTGTGTGTGTGCAAGTTTCTGACGTCACGGCTCTCGGTACAGTAGCCTACTTACACACATTTACAGTGGAGAGCCATGTCATTAGGGAGTGGTAAGAAGCATGATGGAGTGGCACCAGTGTATATCTGAGAAACACACTCTGACACCCTCTCACAGCCTTAGTCATGACAGGTATTTGTATTGCTGGTCCCTACAGAGACAACACACCCTAACCAATCAGACCCTTCATCACACACATGACGTGACCTCACTCCTCACTCACTGTTGTCTTGGCGACCGTTGACCACATGTAAGGAAACCTGGCCATTTAACCCCCCCAAACCTATGGAAGTTATGTATCCAGTTAAATCCAGTCTCAAGAGCTCCACGCAGAGTGCTGTACACCGAGGACTAGGCCCACATGTCTCTATAGGCCATAAAGTATAGCATGATACGGTTGAGGAACTTTCCCAGTTTGAGAAACTATCCCAGGTCAAATAACTAGCCCAGATTGAGGAACTAGCCCAGGTTGAGGAACTGGCCCACGTTGAGGAACTAACCCAGGTTGAGGAACCAGCCCAGATTGATGAAATAACCCAGGTTGATGAGCTAACAGAGATTGAGGTATTAGCCCAGGTTGAAGAACTAACATGGGTTGAGGAATTAGCCCAGGTTGAGGAATTTATACCAGGTTGAAGAACTATGCTAGGTTGTGGAACTGGCCTAGGTTGAGGAACCAGCCCAGATTGAGGATGTAACCCAGGTTGAGGAACTAGCCTAGGTTGAGGAACCAGGTCAGGTTGAGGAACTAACCCAGGTTGAGTAACTATCCCAGGTTGAGGAATTTATACCAGGTTGAGGAATTAACATAGGTTGAGGAACAAGCCCAGGATGAGGAATTTATACCAGGTTGAGAAACTAACCCAGGTTGAGGAACTAGCCTAAGTTGAGGAACCAGGCCAGGTTGATGAACTATCCCAGGTTGAGGAATTTATACCAGGTTGAGGAACTAGCCCAGTTTGAGGAACTATCCTAAGTTGAAGAACTGGCCCAGGATGAGGAACTAGCCCAGTGTGAGGAATTATCCTAAGTTGAAGAACTGGCCCAGGATGAGGAACTGGCGCAGCATGAGGAACTGGCTAAGGATGAGAAACTGGCCCAGGTTGAGGAACTAGCCCAGGTTGATGAACTAACCCAGAATGAGGAACTGGCTGAGGTAGAGGAACTGGCCCAGGTAGAGGAACTGGCCGAAGTTGAGGAGCTGGCCAAGTGTGAGGAATGTGCCGAGGTTGAGGAACTAGCCCAGGTTGAGGAACTGGCCCAGGTTGAGGAACTATCCCAGTTTGAGGAACTATCCAAAGATGAGAAACTGGTCCAGGTTGAGGAACTAGCCCAGGCTGAGGAACTGGCCCAGGTTGAGGAGCTGGCCCAGGTTGAGGAATTAACCCAGGTTGAGGAACCAGCCCAGGTTGAGGAACAAGACCTGGTTGAGAAACAAGTCCAGGTTGATGAACTAACCCAGGTTAAGGAACTAGCCTAAGTTGAGGAACCAGGTCAGGTTGAAGAACTAACCCAGGTTGAGTAACTATCCCAGGTTGAGGATATAACCCAGGTTGATGAACTAACCCAGAATGATGAATTGACCGAGGTTGAGGAACTGGCCGAGGTTGAGGAACTGGCCGAGGTTGAGGAACTGGCCGAGGTTGAGGAACTGGCCCAGGTTGAGGAACTGGCCAAGGTTGAGGAACTAGCCCAGGTTGAGGACTTAGCCGATGTTTAGGAACTAGCCCTGGTTGAGGAACTGGCCCAGGTTGATGAACCAGCCCATGTTGAAGAACTAACATAGGTTGTGTAATTTTTATCAGGTTGATGAACTATCCCAGGTTGAGGAACTATCCCAGGTTGAGGAACTATCCCAGGTTGAATAACTATCCCAGGTTGAGTAACTATCCCAGGTTGAGTAACTAACATAGGTAGAGGAAATTCTATCAGGTTGAGGAATTTATATCAGGTTGAGGAACTATCCCAGGTTGAGGAACTATCCCAGGTTGAGGAACAAGCCTAGGTTGAGGGACCAACCCAGGTTGAGGAACTAGCCCAAGTTGAGGAATATATACCAGGTTGAGCAACTAGCCCAGGTTGAGGAACTGGCCCTCCAGAGCAGCGGTTCCCATGGTACGAACTTCTTTTAGTTCGTACCGCTTCAAACATTCAACCTCCAGCTGGGTACCCCCTCTAGCACCAAGGTCAGGGCACTCTCAAATGTTGTTTTTTGCCATCACTGTAAGCCTGCCACACATACACTATACGATACATGTATTCAACATAGGACCAGGTCTCTTATATGACCAGGTCACAAATAATAATATAATAATAATCAATAATGTTGCTCTTTATTTAGCCATCTTACATATAAAACCTTATTTGGTCATCAAAAATTGTGTATAACTCACCACAGGTTAGTGAGAAGGGTGTGCTTGAAAGGAAGAACATAACTCTGCAATGTTGGGTTGTATTGGAGAGTCTCAGTCTTAAATCATTTCCCACACCCAGCCTGTGCCTTTATTTAGTTTTCATGCTAGTGAGGGCAAAGAATCCACTCTTGCATATGTACGTGGTTGCGAAGCGCATCAGTCTTCACAGCGTGATTAGCCAATGCAAGAAACTGAGTGCAGCCCTATCCAGAAATCTGGCAGTGGCTTCTGATTAAATTACATTTTCACAGAACCGCTTCTTCCAATTTTGATGAGGCTCTCTTGTTCAGATATTGGTAATTGGACTGGAGGCAGGGCACGAAAGGGATAACGAATCCAGTTGTTTGTGTCGTCTGTTTCGGGAAAATACCTGCATAATTGCGCACCCAGCTCATTCAGGTGTTTCGCTACATAACATTTGACATTGTCCGTAAGCATGAGTTCATTTGCATACAACAAATCATACAATGATGGAAAGACCTGTGTGTTGTCCTTGTTAATGCAGACTGAAAAGAGCTCCAACTTCTTAATTATAGCCTCAAATTTGTCCCGCACATTGAATATTAACTCAGCAAAAAAGAAACACCCCTTTTCAGGACCCTGTCTGTCAAAGATAATTCGTGAAAATTGAAATAACTTCACAGATCTTCATTGTAAAGGGTTTAAACACTGTTTCCCATGCTTATTCAATGAACCATAAATAATTAATGAACATGCACCTGTGGAACGGTGTTTAAGACACTAACAGCTTACAGACGGTAGGCAATTATGGTCACAGTTATGAAAACTTAGGACACTAAAGAAGCCTTTCTACTGACTCTGAAAAACACCAAAAGAAAGATGCCCAGGGTCACTGCTCATCTGCGTGAACTTGCCTTAGGCATGCTGCAAGGAGACATGAGGACTGCAGATGTGGCCATGTCCGTACTGTGAGACACCTAAGACATCACTATAGGGAGAAAGGATGGACAGCTGATCTTCCTTGCAGTGGCAGACCACGTGTAACAACACCTGCACAGGACCGGTACACCTGAACATCACACCGGGACAGGTACAGGATGGCAACAACAACCGTAAGTTACACCAAGAACGCACAATCCCTCCATCAGTGCTCAGACTGTCCGCAATAGGCTGAGAGAGGCTGGACTGAGGGCTTGTAGGCCTGTTGTAAGGCAGTTCCTCACCAGGCATCACCGGCAACAACGTCACCTATGGGCACAAACCCACCGTCGCTGGACCAGACAGGAATGGCAAAAGTGCTCTTCATTGACGAGTCGCGGACATCCTCCTCCCTCATGTGGTACCCTTCCTGCAGACTCATCCTGACATGACCCTCCAGCATTACCATACCATCAGCCATACTGCTCGTTCTGTGCGTGATTTCCTGCAAGACAGGAATGTCAGTGCTCAGCCAAGGCCAGCGAAGAGCCTGGATCTCAAACCCATTGAGCACGTCTGGGACCTTTTGGATCGGAGGGTGAGGGCTAGGGCCATTCCCCCCAGAAATGTCCAGGAACTTGCAGGTCCCTTGGTGGAAGAGTGGGGTAACATCTCACCGCAAGAAACTGGCAAATCTGGTGCAGTCCATGAGGAAGAGATGCACTGCAGTACTTAATGCAGCTGGTGGCCACACCAGATACTGACTGTTACTTTTGATTTTAACCCCCCCTTTGTTCAGGGAGACATTATTCAATTTCTGTTCGTCACATGTTTGTGGAACTTGTTCAGTTTATGTCTCAGTTGGTTAATCTTATGTTCATGCAAATATTTACACATGTTAATTAAGTTTGTTGAAAATAAACGCAGTTGACAGTGAGAGGACGTTTCTTTTTTTGCTGAGTTTAGTTGTGGCGAGTCCCTGTAATCCTAGATTCAGATCATTCAGGTGAGAAAAAACATCACCCAGATAGGCCAGTCGTGTGAGAAACTCATCATCATGCAAGTGGTCAGACAAGTGAAAATGATGGTCAGAACTTTAAACTCGTCTCTCAATTCAACAAAAACGCTTGTAAAAGCGTTACATGGTTGCTGACCATATCGTTGCATAATGCAGACAATGCACAAGAGTTCCTTGGCCTTGCTTTAATAACAAAATAACAATTTTCACTGTAGTGTCCGAAATGTCTTTCAATCTGTCAGGCATTCCCTTGGCAGTAAGAGCCTCTCGGTGGATGCTGCAGTGTAACCAAGTGGTGTCGGGGGCAACTGCTTGCACGCGCGTTACCACTCCACTATGTCTCTCTGTCATGTCTTTTGCGGCATCAGTACAGGAACCAACACATCTTGACCACTGAAGTCCATTTGATGTCACAAAACTGTCCAGGGCTTTAAAAATATCCTCTCCTGTTGTCCTGGTTTCCAGTGGTTTGCAGAAGAGGATGTCTTCCTTAATTGACCCCCATAAATGCAAGGGACATATACCAGGAGCTGTGCCAGGCCCGCCATGTCTGTTGATTCATCCAGCTGTAACGCATATAATTCACTGGCTTGTATGCAAAGCAGTAATTGTTTCAAAACACCTCCTGCCATGTCACTGATGTGTTGTGAAACAGTGTTGTTTGATGAAATCATTGTCTGTATAGTTTTTTGGGCCTTTTCCCCCAGTATTGTCCCAGCCATATTCGCGGTAGCAGGGAGAGTTAAGTCTTCCACAATAGCATGGGTCTTGCCTGTACTAGCCACTCAGTAGCTCAGCATATAAGACGCTTCTAGCCTTCTATCTGTTGCTTTTACACGTCTTACCACTCGAAAGTCGTCTTTATTCTCGCTCAAAAAACTCCTGTGGCTGATTTTTCAAAATGTCATGTTTCATTTCTAAATGTCTGTGCAAGAGTGAAGGTTTCCTGCAAAAGAGTAACGGTTAATGTGATTGGATGTTAATTATTTGACTAGGCTTCCTGCATTTGACATTGTGTTGTTATTTCGCTCAACACTAGATGTTCTCATTTTATTTTGGGCAGAGAAACGAGACCACTCAGGCAAGAAAAAACCTCACCCAAATGTACAGCCCCGTTGGAAAATATAAATCTACTGTTTGAAAATAATATTTTTTGTTGAAAAATGTGAATCACATTTTTATTTGGCGTTCCCCCGACGGCATTCCGTGTACCCCTGGGGGAATACCTGATCTAGACGGATAAATGGAACCATGTTGCCATGAAGCTGATACCAACACCAGTGCTGTGTTGATGTGGCAAGGGAGTGAAGAATTGGGTCAACTCAAATGCTTAAGGAACATGAATTTTAACAGGAAACAATCTCTCTCTCCCTCTATCTCTCCATCTCTCCCCCCTCACCTCTCCTCCTTTCAGAACTCTTTGTCAGATGTGGTCAGTAAGCTACAGGCGTGTACCCCTCACTTTGTGGAGTGTATGCGCCCCAACAGCAGGTGCACGGCGGACTGCTTTGACAGTTTCCACGTGTCTACCCAGCTGCAGTACGTAGGGGTGCTGGAGATGGTCCGGATGATCCGCTATGGCTACCCTGTACGCCTGCCCTTCAACGGCTTTCTCACCAGGTAGGTGGCACAATATATTACAGGCTGCTCCTATTGAACTAGACATAGTACAAAATATATTACAATGATCCATAATGGATTGATCTTGGCCTTTGTGGTGTGATTCCATTTAGGCCCCTATCCGATCTCTTTAGATCTCTAAACAACTGGGATTGGGAAATTGTCTGAAAATCTGAATAAATCTGATAGTTGAAAACAAGATGGTTATGGGTCCACCTTGCCTTGCAATAGGACTTGGGTAGCTTCCATTATATGCTTCCACCTATCCAATCTTTACAGATCTGTGAAGACTAAAGGGGTAGTGGCTAGGGGAAGGGGCTATGGGCTGAAATGGAACCAGACCTGTGAGTGTGATGGGTCACTGTGGCCTCTGTGTAGGGGTCTGTGTGATAGGGGGGGTGGAAGCACCATAGGGAAGATCTTAAAGACTCTGCCTTCTCTCTGCCTTCTCTCTGCCTTCTCACTTCAAATGGGCCTTTTACGGCACACATTTTACTGTTGCTGGGTTCCCCCCCACACAAACACTCATGCACACACGTACACAGACACACAATGGTCAGGTGGAAGTCATCTACTTAATGGTTCTTCAGGTCTGTGTGACCTGGACAGAATTACAGTCAATCTTTACATAGAGACAACATGTCTCTCTCGCTCTCTCTGGCTCTGGCTCTTTCATAGCTAACTGACAGGTCACTGTGATCCTTAATGTAGCAAGCACAAAGTGGTCTCAATCAACAACACTAATCTCATAAAGGATGTCTTGAGGAGATGGGAAACAAGTGTGTGTGTGTGGGATGGGTCGACAATAACTATGATGAAAAACACTCATCAACTACCTCTTTTTCCTGATGAAAATGTATGACGATAACGAGACGAGATGCATTAGTAGAGAGAATGATTTATTTCAGCATTTATGTCTTTCATCACATTCCAGTGGGTCAGAAGTATACATACATTCAATTAGTATTTGGTAACATTGCCTTTAAATTGTTTAACTTGGGTCAAACGTTTCGGGTAGCCTTCCACAAGCTCTCCACAACCAGTTGGGTGAATTTCGTCCCATTCCACCTGACAGAGCTGTTGTAACTGAGTCAGGTTTGTAGGCCTCCTTGCTCGCGCACACTTATTCAGTTCTGCCCACAAATTTTCTATAGGATTGAGGTCAGGGCTTTGTGATGGCCACTCCAATACCTTGACTTTGCTGTCCTTAAGCCATTTTGCCACAACTTTGGAAGTGTGCGTATGGTCATTGTCCATTTGGAAGACCCATTTGCGACCAAGCTTTAACTGATGTTCATTCAATATATCCATATAATTTTCCTTCCTCGGGATGCCATCTATTTTGTGAAGTGCACCAGTCCCTCCTGCAGCAAAGCACCCCCACAATATGATGCTGCCACCCCCGTGCTTCACGTTTGGGATGCTGTTCCTCGGCTTGCTAGCCTCCCCATTTTTCCTCCAAACATAACAATGGTCATTATGGCCAAACAGTTCTATTTTTGTTTCATCAGACCAGAGGACATTTCTCCAAAAAGTACGATCTTTGTGAACATTTTTTATGGCGGTTTTGGAGCAGTGGCTTCTTCCTTGCTGAGTGGCCTTTCAGGTTATGTCGATATAGGACTCGTTTTACTGTGGATATAGATACTTTGTACCTGTTTCCTCCAGCATCTTCACAGGGTCCTTTGCTGTTGTTCTGGGATTGATTTGCAATTTTCGCACCAAAGTACAATCATCTCTTGGAGACAGAATGTGTTTCCTTCCTGAGCGGTATGACGGCTGCATGGTCCCATGGTGTTTATAGTTGTGTACTATTGTTTGTACAGATGAACGTGTTACCCACAGGTGTTTGGAAATTGCTCTCAAGGATGAAACAGACTTGTGGAGGTCTACAATTTATTTTCTGAGGTCTTGGCTGATTTCTTTTGATTTTCCCATGATGTCAAGCAAAGAGGCACCGAGTTTGAAGGTAGGTCTTGAAATACATCCACAGGTACACCTGCAATTGACTCAAGTGATGTCAATTAGCCTATCAGAAGCTTCTAAAGCCATGACATAATTTTCTGGAATTTTCCAAGCTGTTTAAAAGCACAGTCAACTTAGTGTATGTAAACTTCTGACCCACTGGAATTGTGATACAGTGAATTGTAAGTGAAATAATCTGTCTGTAAACAATTGTTGGAAAAATTACTTGTGTCCTAACCGACTTGCCAAAACTATAGTTTGCTAAACTTCTTAGGGCTGCAATCCCGTTAACGGGATCGATATGACAACAGCCATTGAACGTGCAGGGCGCCATATTCAAAACAACAGACATCTCATAATGAAAATTCTTCAAACATACATGTATCTTCTACCGTTTTAAAGGGAATCTTGTTGTTAATCCCACCACAGTGTCTGATTTCAAATAGTCTTTACAGCGAAAGCACCACAAACGATTATGTTAGGTCACCACCAACTCACAGAAATATTCAGCCATTTTTCCAGCCAAAGAGAGGAGTCACAAAAAGCACAAATAGAGATAAAATGAATAACAAACCTTTGATGTTCTTTACCAGATGACAATCATAGGACTTCATGTTACACAATACATGTATGTTTTGTTTGATAAAGTTCATATTTATATAAAAAAAAATCTCAGTATACATTGGCGCGTCACGTTCACTAGTTCCAAAAACATCATGTGATATTGTAGAGAGCCACATCATTTTACAGAAATACTCATTTCAATGTCGATAAATACAATTGTTAGACATGGAAATATAGATATTCCTCTCCTTAATGCAACCGCTGTGTCAGATTTTTTTTTTTTACTTTACGGGAAAAAGCAAACCATGCAATAATCTGAGACGGCGCTCAGAAAATAAATACAATTATTCGCCATGTTGGAGTCAACAGAAATCAGAATTTGCATTATAAATATTCCCTTACCTTTGACGATCTTCATCAGAATGCACTACCAGGAATCCTAGTTCCACAATAAATGCTTGATTTGTTCGATAATGTCTATTATTTATGTCCAAATAGCTACTTTTGTTAGCGCGTTTAGTACACAAATCCAAACGCTCGTGCAGGTCCATCCGAACGTTGGACGAAAACTTCAAAAAGTTATATTACAGGTCGAAGAAACTTGTCAAACTAAGTATAGAATCAATCTTTAGGATTGTGTTATCATAAATCTTCAATGAAGTTCCAACCGGAAAATTCTTATGTCTGTAGAGAAGCCATGGAACGCAGGTCACTATCATGTGAAATGCGCATGATCAGGACCTGGCTCTCTGCCAGACCACTGACTCAAAGAGCTCCCATCTGGCTCCACAACACAGTAATAGCCTCATTCAAGTTTCTAAACATGGTTGACATCTAGTGGAAGCCCTAGGAAGTGCAACTTTATCCATATCCCACTCTATTCAATAGGGGCTGGGTTGAAAATCGACCAACCTCAGATTTTCCACTTCCTGTTTCGATTTCTTCTCGGGTTTTTGCCTGCCATATGCGTTCTGTTATACTCACAGACATCATTCAAACAGTTTTAGAAACTTCAGAGTGTTTTCTATCCAATACTAATAACAATATGCATATATTAGCAACTGGGACTGAGGAGCAGGTCGTTGACTCTGGGCACCTCTTGGCACCTTTCATCCAAGCTACTCAATACTGCTCCTGCAGCCATAAGAGCAAAGAAATGTGTTGAGTGGTTGAAAAATTAGTTTTAATGACTCCAACCTAAGTGTATGTAAACTTCCGACTTCAACTGTATATATGTTAATTATGACTGGCATTCATTAAATAAAATGTTGCCAGCTAAGGTATGCTAAATAATAGCAGGCCTAGTTGTACAAGTCTATCTGAATGTGCACATTTAAATCAAGAGGTACAGTAACAGTCAAAAGATTGAACACAACTTCTAATTCCAGGGTTTTTCTTTATTTTGACCATTTTCTACATTGTAGAATAGTAGTGAAGACATCAAAACTATAAAATAACACATATGGAATCATACAGTAACCAAACTAGTGTTCAACATATTTACATTTAAGGATTTTCACAGTAGCCACCCTTTGCCTTGATGACAGCTTTGCACAATATTGGCATTCTCTCAACCAGCTTTATGAGGTGGAATGCGGGTGTGCCTTGTAAAAAGTCAATTTGAGGAATTTCTTTCCTTCTCAATGCGATTGAGGCAATCAGTTATGTTATGATAAGGTACAGTAGGGGTGGTATACATAAGATAGCACCATTTGGTAAATGACCAAGTCCATATTATGGCAAAAACACCTCAAATAAGCAAAGAGAAATGACAGTCCATCATTACTTTAAGACCTGAAGGTCAGTCAATGCGGAACATTTTAAGAACTTTGAAAGGTTCTTCAAGTGCAGTCGCAAAAACCATCAAGCGCTATGATGAAACTGGCTCTCATGAGGACCGCCACAGGAAAGGAAGACCCCGAGATACCTCTGCTGCAGAGGATAAGTTCATTACAGTTACCAGCCTCAGAAATTGCAGCCCAAATAATTGCTTCACAGAGTTCAAGTAACAGAAACATGTCAACATCAACTGTTCAGAGGAGACTGTGTGAATCAGGTCTTCATGGTCGATGATGATAGTCCCACTAAGTTAAGTGTACCTTTACATCTAAATACATGACAGAGTGTCACCAGCAAAGCACCTCCACACCTCCTCCTCCATGCTTCATGGTGGGAACTGCACATGGGGAGATAATCCATTCACCTACTCTGAGTCTCAAAAAGACACAGTAGTTGGAACCAAAAATCTAATCAGACCGAAGGACAAATTTCTACCAGCGTAATGTCCCTTGCTCGTGTTTCTTGGCCCAAGCAAGTCTCTTCTTCTTATTGGTGTCCTTTAGTAGTGGTTGCTTTGAAGCAATTTGACCATGAAGGCCTGATTCACACAGTCTCCTCTGATCAGTTGATGTTGAGATGTGTCTGTTACTTGAACTCTGTGAAGCATTTATTTGGGCTGCAATTTCTGAAGCTGGTCGCTCTAATGAACTTATCCTCTGCAGCAGAGGCAACTCTGGGTCTTCCATTCCTGTGGTGTTCCTCGTGAGAGCCAGTTTTATCATAACACTTGATTGATTTTGTGACTGCAAGTAATGATGGACTGTCGTTTCTCTTTGCTTATTTGAGCTGTTCTTGCCATAATATGGACTTGGTGTTTTACCAAGTAGGGCTATCTTCTGTATACCACCCCTACCTTGTCACAACACAAACGATTGGCTCAACCGCATTAAGAATAAAATAAATTCCACAAATGGACTTTTAAGAAGGCACACCTGTTAATTTAAATGCATTCCAGGTGACTACCTCATGATGCTGGTTGAGAGAATGCCAAGAGTGTGCAAAACTGTCATCAAGTCAAAGGGTGGCTATTTGAAGTATCTCAAATATAAAATACAGTGCTGTGAAAGAGTGTTTGCCCCCTTCCTGATTTCTGATTTTGTTTTGCACATTTGTTACACTTAAATGTTTCAGATCATCAAACACATTTTAATATTACACAAAGATAACCCAAGTAAACACAAAATGCAGATTTTAAGTGATCATTTTATTTTTTAAGCGAAAAAAGTTATCCGAACCTTCATGGCCCTGTGTGACAAAGTAATTGCCCCCCCCCCTTGTTAAATCATGAATTTACTGTGGTTAATCACATTTTTTGAAAAGCTCAGTTCGATTTCACTAGCCACACCCAGGCCTGATTTCTGCCAGACCTGTTGAATCAAGAAATAACTTAAATAGAACCTGTCTGACAAAGTTAAGTAGGCCAAAAGATCTCAAAAAGCAAGACATCATGCCCCGATCCAAAGAAATTCAGGGACAGATGAGAACAAAGTAATTGACATCTATCAGTCTGGAAAGGGTTACAAAGCCATTTCTAAAGCTTTGGGACTCCAGCGAACCACGGTGAGAGCCATTATCCACAAATGGAGAAAATTTGGAACAGTGGTGAACCTTCCCAGGAGTGGCCGGGCCTACCAAAATTACCCCAAGAGTGCAGCGACAACTAGTCCAAGAGGTCACAAAAGAACCCACAACAACATCTAAGGAATTTCAGGCCTCACTTGCCTCAGTTAAGTTCAGTGTTCATAACTCAACCATAAGAAAGAGACTGGGCAAAAATGACATCCATTGCAGAGTTCCAAGGTGAAAACTACTGATGACCAAAAATAAAATAAAGGCTCGTCTCACTTTTGGCAAAAATAACTTTTTGGAAGGTGTGCGTCCCGTTACATCTGGCGTAAAAGTAACACAGCATTTCAGAAAAAGAACATCACACCAACAGTCAAATATGGTGTTGGTAGTGTGATGGTCTGGGGCTGCTTTGCTGCTTCAGGACCTGGACGACTTGCTGTGATTGATGGAACCATGAATTCTGCTCTCTACCCCAAAAAATTGAAGGAGAATGTCCGGCCATCAGTTCGTGACCTCAAGCTGAAGCGCACTTGGGTTCTGAAGCAGAACAATGGTCCAAAACACACCAGCAAGTCCACCTCTGAATGGCTTAAAAAAAACTAAATGAAGGTTTTGGAGTAGACTAGTCAAAGTCCGGACATGAATTCAATTGAGATGCTGTGGCGTGACCTTAAAAAGGAGGTTCATGCTCGAAAACCCTCCAATGTGGCTGAATTAAAACAATTATGCTAAGGAGAGTGGGCCAAAATTTCTCCACAGCGATGTGAAAGACTCATTGCCAGTTATCACAAACGCTTGATTGCAGTTGTTGCTGCTGAGGGTGGCAGAACCAGTTATTAGGTTTAGGGGGCAATTACTTTTTCACATAGGGCCATGAAGGTTTGGATAGCTCTTTCCCTTAATAAATAAAATCATCACTTAACTGCATTTTGTGTTTACTTGGGTTGTCTTTGTGTAATATTTACATTTGTTGGATGATCTGAAACATTTAAGTGTGACAAATGTGCAAAAAATAAGAAATCAGGAAGGGGGCACTTTTTCACAGCACTGTATATTTTGATTTGTTTAACACTATTTTGGTTACTGCATGATTCTATATGTGTAATTTCATAGTTTTGATGTCTTCACTACTATCCTGCAATGTAGAAAATAGTCAAAATAATGAAAACCCTTGAATGAGTTGGTGTTCTAAAACTTTTGACTGGTACTGTACGCGTGCAAGTCTGTAACATGTCAGAGTAACTTTCTGAAGAGGTTCATAGTGTCCTCCAGTAAACTTGATCATTAATATCTCCATTTTTTTCTTCCTTTCCCTTTTATTTGTAATCTCCTTCATCCCTTCTATCACACCTAATCTCTCCGTTATTACTGGTTATTCCTGTCTGCTTCTTGAATATACTGTACATGTATTTTAGTCATTGTGAAAGAGGGAGAGCGTTTTTCTTCCATTCGCACCTCTTTCTTTGATTCCCAGAATCATTCCTCACTACTGAGATGAAGTGTATGGTTGAGCTCCCTCCATCTCTCTTTCTCTCTCTCATCCACCTCTCTCTCTCTTTCTGTCGCTTATGTCTCTCTATCTCCCTCGTCCATCCTCTCCCCATCTCTCCCTCACCATATCAATAAAATTTAATTCAAAGGGCTTTATTGGAATGGGAAACATATGTTTACATTGCCAAAGCACGTGAAATAGACAATAAACAAAAGGAAAATTAACAAGGGAACTTCTCTGGGATATGTGGGACGCCAATTTCAAAACAACAGACATCTCATAATTAACATTCCTCAAACATACAAGTATTATACAGCATTTTAAAGATAAACTTCTCATTAATCCAGCCACAGTGTCTGATTTCAAAAAGGCTTTACGGCGAAAGCACACCTTGCGATTATGTTTGGTCAGCGCCAAGTCACAGAAAAACATACAGCCATTTTCCAAAGAAGGAGAGGTGTCACAAAACTCAGAAATAGCGTTATAAATATTCACTTACCTTTGATTATCTTCATCGGAATGTACTCCCAGGAATCACAGTTCCACAATAAATGTTTGTTTTGTTCGATAAAGTCCATCATTTATGTCCAAATACCTCCTTTGTGTTCGTGCGTTTAGCCCAGTAATCCAAATGCTCAATGTGCGATTACTTAGTTCAGACGAAAAGTCAAAACATTTATATTTCAGTTTGTAGAAACATGTCAAACGATGTATAGAATCAATCTTTAGGATGTTTTTATCATAAATCTTCAATAATGTTTCAACCGGACAATTCCTTTGTCTTTAGAAATGAAAAGGAACACAGCTAACTGAGCTCATGGCATTCTGCCAGACACCTGGTTGAAACAGATCTTATTCACTCCCCCTTCACAGTAGAAGCCTGAAACAAGGTTCTGAAGACTGTTGATATCTAGTGGAAGCCTTAGGAAGTGCAACATGACCCCATAGACACTGTATATTGGATAGGCAATGACTTGAAAAACTACAAACCTCAGATTTCCCACTTCCTGGTTGGATTTTTTCTCAGGTTTTTGGCTGCCATATGAGTTCTGTTATACTCACAGACATCATTCAAACAGTTTTAGAAACTTCAGAGTGTTTTCTATCCAAATCTACTAAGTATATGCATATTCTAGCTATTGGGCCTGAGTAGCAGGCAGTTTACTCTGGGCACCTTATTCATCCAAGCTACTCGATACTGCCCCCCAGTCCCAAAGAAGTTAACAATTAACAGTAAACATTACTTTCACAAAAATGTTAAAGAGTATAGAGATTTAAAATGTTAAATTATTGTTAATGTTGTTACATTGTGCAAATAGTTTAAGTATGAAAGAGAAAATAAATAAACAGATCAATTTAGATTGTATTTACAATGTTGTTTGTGCTCTGCTGGTTGCCCTTTTCTTGTGGCAACAGGTCACACATTTTGCTGGTGTGGTGGTACACTGGTATTTCACCTAATACTACAGTCCATTCGGAAAGTATTCAGACCCCTTGACTTTTCACATTTTGGTACGTTACTGCCTAATTTTAAATGGTATTAAAAAATGGTATTAAAAAATGGTATTAAATGTTTTCTTTCCTCATCAATCTACACACAATCTACATACAATACCACACAATGACAAAAGCAAAACAGTTTTTTAAAACATTTTTGCTCATGTATAAAAAAAACGGAAATATCACATTTACATAAGTATTCAGACCCTTTACTCAGTATTTTGTGGAAGCACCTGTGGCAGCGATTACAGCCTTGAGTCTTCATGGGTATGATGCTACAAGCTTGGCACACCTATATTTGGTGAGTTAATCCCATTCTTCTCTGCAGATCCTCTCAAGCTCTGTCAGGTTGGATGGGGAGGGTCGATGCAGAGGTATTTTCATGTCTCTCCAGAGATGTTCGATCGGGTTCAAGTCCGGGCTCTGGCTGGGCCACTCAAGGACAGTCAAAGACTTGTCCCGAAGCCACTCCTGCATTGTCTTAGCTGTGTGCTTAGGGTGGGTTTCCTGTTGGAAGGTGAAGGTTTGCCCCAGTCTGAGGTCCTGAGCGCTCTGTAGTGGGTTTTCATCAAGGACCTCTAAGTACTTTGCTCTGTTCATCTTTCCCTTGATCCTGACTAGTCTCCCAGTCCCTGCCGCTGAAAAACATCCCCACAGCATGATGCTGCCACCACCGTGTTTCACCGTAGGGATGGTGCCAGGTTGCCTCCAGATGTGACGCTTGGCATTCAGGCCAAAGAGTTCAATCTTGGTTTCATCAGACCAGAGAATCTTGTTTCTCATGGTCTGAGAGTCCTTTCGGTGCCTTTTAGCAAACACCAAGCGGGCTGTCATGTGTCTTACTGAGGAGTGGCTTCCGTCTGGCCACTCTACCATAAACACCTGATTGGTAAAGTGCTGCAGAGATGGTTGACCTTCTGGAAGGTTCTCCCATCTCCACAGATGATCTCTGGAGTTCTATCAGAGTGACCATCGGGTTCTTGGTCACCTCCCTGACTAAAGCCCTTCTCCCCCGATTGCTCAGTTTGGCCGGGATGCCAGCTATAGGAAGAGTCTTGGTGGTTCCAAACTTCTTCCATTTAAGAATGATGGATGCCACTGTGTTCTTGGGGACCATCAATGCTACAAAAAAAAATTGTACACTTCTCTAGATCTGTGCCTCGACACAATCCTGTTTCGGGGGTCTGCGGAAAATTCCTTCGACCTGGTTTTGGTTTTGGACAGTGGGACCTTATATAGACAGGTGTGTGCCTTTCCAAATCATGTCCAGTCAATTGAATTTACCATAGGTGGACCGTCAAGTTGTAGAAACATCTCAAGTATGATCAATGGAAACAGGATGCACCTGAACTCAATTTCGATTCTCATATCAAAGGGTCTGAATACTTATGTAAATTAGATATTTCTCTTTCTTATTTTTAATAAATTAGCAAAAAGAAGAAAAAAAATGTTTTTGCTTCGTCATTATGGGCTTTTGTTTGTAGATTGATGAGTAATACAATTAATGTAATCAATTCATGAGTAAGGCTGTAACGTAATGAAATGGAAAAGGTTGAGGGGTCTGAATAGTTTCTGAATACACTGTAGATATGGGAGTTTGTCAAGATTGTATTTGTTTTCAAATTCTTTCTGGGTCTGTGTGATTTGAGAGAAAAATGTGTCTCTGATATGATCATACAGTTGGTAGGAGGATAGGAAGTGCAGCCTGGTTACCACCTAATTTTGTGGGCAGTGGGTACTTAGTCTCTTGAGAGCCAGGTCTGCCTACAGCTGCCTCTCTCAATAGCAAGGCTATGCTCACTGAGTATGCACATAGTCCAATCTTTCCTTCATTTTGGGTCTTTTACAGTGGTCAGGTATTCTGTTACTGTGTACATTCCAGTTTTCTTTTGTTTTGTGTGTGTGTGTGTTTTCAATGTGTCAAGCAATTATCTTTTTGTTTTCTCATGATAAGGTTGGGTCTAATTGTGTTGCTGTCCTGGGGCTCTGTGGGGTCTGTTTGTGTTTGTGAGCAGAGTCCCCATACCAGCTGGCAGAGTATTCTTCTCCAGGTTCATCTCTCTGTAGGTGAGGGCTATGTTTTGGAAGGTTTGAGAATCACTTATTTTAGGTGGTTGCAGAATGTAATTGCTCTTTTCTGAATTTAGAAAATTAGCAGGAATCGTCCTAATTCTGCTCTGCATGCATTATTTGGTATTTTACATTGTACACGGAGGATGTTTTTGCAGAATTCTGCATGTAGAGTCTGAATTTGGTGTTTGTTCCATTTTGTTACTTCTTGGTTGGTGAATGGACCCCAGACCTCACAACCATAAAGGGACATAGGCTCTATGACTGATTCTATAACTGAAGTATTTTAAGCCAGATCCTAATTGGGAGGTCAAATTTTATGCTCCTTTTGATGGTGTAGAAGTCCCTTTCTAGCCTTGTCTCTCAGATCGTCCACAGCTTTGTGGAAGTTACCTGTGATGCTGATGTTTAGGCAGAGGTAGGTATCGTTTTTGTGTGCTCTAGGATAACGGTGTCTAGACAGAATTTGTATTTATGGTCCTGGCAACTGGACCTTTTTTGGAACACCATTATTTTTGTCTTACTGAGATTAACTGTTAGGGCCCAGGTCTGACAGAATCTGTGCAGAAGATCTAGGCAAATATCACTCTGTGTCGCTCTCTCTCTCTCCCTCTCTCTCTCTGAGGATAAAGAGATTACCGTGTACATTCCTGCCAGATAATGAGAGAGGACACACACACACTGGTCACATGACCTCTCAAAAGTTTCCACTACCCCTGACGGAGTAAACACCATTGTGCTCTCAGAAGTCCTGCCAGGACACACTTATACCCTCACACACACAATCCATGCACACACACACACACACACACACTCTTTCTCTTTCTTTCTCTTTGTTTCTCTTTCTCTTTCTCTCTCTCTCTCTCTCTCTCTCTCTCTCTCTCTCTCTCTCTCTCTCTCTCTCTCTCTCTCTCTCTCTCTCTCTCTCTCTCTCTGCATGCAGACACAGTGTTATTACTGTCTAAAGTAATATCACTGTGCACACACAATTTATTCTCAACCAAGTTTGAAACAAGCACACATACATTTGCCCCTGGTTTGTAATGGTGGGCTGTTAGTCTTTGTTGATAGACTAGGTTTTCCTCTTAAAACCGTGGAATGCTCATTAGCTAATGATTACTGCCAGATTAACTCAGTACGTTATCACTTATAAATAACTGTCTTATTGTTAACTCATTGTTATAAACAGTGTAATATGCTAATAACATATTTAAACAGTCCAGTCACGCTGAGTTGAGGGACAACAGAAAGAAAGGATGCAGAGAACGGCTGGTTGATTGGATTTTAATTTTTCCTTTATTTAACTAGGCAAGTCAGTTAATTAAGAACAAATTCTTATTTTCAATGACGGCCTAGGAACAGTGGGTTAACAGCCTTGTTCAGGGGCAGAACGACAGATTTTTACCTTGTCAGCTGAGGATTGGATCTTGCAACCTTTCGGTTACTAGTCCAACGCTCTAACCACTAGGCAACCTGCAGCCCCGGGATGAACAGTGAATGGATATGGATGGTGGGATAATAGACAGATCTGTATGCAGCCAAACTCTACTCTGTACCACCAGAGTTGTTTTGATGGAGGTCCATTGTAGAGTCTAATCTGTTGTTGGCAGAGCTGTAATTGAATGATGCCTGGTGTGTGTGTGTGTGCGTGTGCGTGTGTGATTGTATGAAGAGCAGTGGGTTTAGGGAGACATGGGATACAAAGTGGTGTGTTGCTTGTTTTTATGGGACTGTGTGTGGTTGTGTGTGTGTGTGGGGGGGGGGGGGGGGGGGGGGGTGATTGGGTGTATGGTCGACAGTTAGGTTAGCATCACAAAGGGGTGCCAGCCCCCCGGTGAAGTTGGGTTGTCTGGCGCTGGGGTGTGTCTGAGTCTGTGTGTCGGTGTCCGGGCGTTGGTGGTTGGTCAGACTGATTGTGATGGTAATATACTAGCCTTTGGCTGCTTGTCTGAGCGCCAGGACAATTTGCATGACTTTTGTGTTTGGCTCTGAATAACCTGTTTGCTCTGTATGTTAATCATCATTCTCAATCCCTCTGTGCGCGCGCATGCGTGTGTGTGTGTGTGTGGGTGGGTGGGTGGAGGGGGGGGGGGGGGGGGGGGGGGGGGGGGTTGGGTGTGTGTGTGTGTGCTGTACATTTGCTCATACGTGCGTGTTGTGTGCATGTCTATTCATGCTTGTCTGGGTTTCCAGTCTGTTGTGTTTGTCTGTTTGTGTATCCCTGTGCAGATGGGTAGAGTGGGCTCTGAAATTGTTGACAAGCGTGATAGATTACCAAAAATCTATCAATGGTGGATTTGGTGTTGAAATGAGAACGAGCAGAAAATAACCCCATACCTACTGTAAAATATGGTGGTGGATCTTTGATGTTACGGGGATATTTGGCTTCCACTGGTCTTGAGGCCCTTGTTAAGGTCAACGGCATCATGAACTTTACCCAGTACCAGGATATTTTAGCCAAAGACCAGGTTGCCTCTGCCGGGAGGCGGAAACTTGGCGTCAAGTAGATCTTCCAGCAAGACAATAACCCCAAGCACACATCAAATCCACAATGAAAAACATATTTGGTCACAAAATCAAGGATTTATTTGGACAGGGAAGCTAAAATGTTTAATTTGGCTCTTTACTCCAGTATTTTCGATTTGAGATCAATTATTTTGAGGTGACAGACTATTTTCATACATATCTGTTTTACCGTTTAGAAATGAATGGACTTTATGTATCTAATCACCATTTGAAGGTGTCATAAGTATTTGGACAAATTCACTTGGTAAAGACAGAATGAAGTCTCCAGGACCTGATTTGGAAGCTCCTCTATTCCTGTTGTTTGTTGTTTTTTGAGCATGTTTTGTGGCTGTTCAGCTGTGTGTGTGTGTGTGTGTGTGTGTGTGTGTGTGTGTGTGTGTGTGTGTGTGTGCGTGCGTGTCTGTCTTTGCGCACGTGTGCTTACACTCCAAGGCCATGTTTACTTAAACATAGAAAGAGGAGTCTGCAGAGTCACAAAGAGTCCATTCACCCTGGTCTGTCTGTCTGTCTGTCTGTCTGTCTGTCTGTCTGTCTGTCTGTCAGTCCGTCCGTCCGTCCGTCCGTCCGTCCGTCCGTCCGTCCGTCCGTCCGTCTGACTCTCTCTCTCTCTCTTTCTCTCTCTCTCTCTTTCTTTCTCTCTCTCTCTCTCTCTCTCTCTCTCTCTCTCTCTCTCTCTCTCTCTCTCTCTCTCTCTCTCTCTCTCTCTCTCTCTCTCTCTCTCTCTCTCTCTCTCTCTCTCTCTCTCTCTCTCTCTCTCTCTCTCTCTCACTCTCTCTCTCTCTCTCTCTCTTTCTCTCTCTCTCTCAACATACGTTTAGAATTAATGGATGGATGCAGCCATGGATGGTGGGAGGGATGTCGAGTGTAGGGTGGACTGTATTCTGTATTTCCACTCCCTTTCCCCCTCTTCTCCTTCTCCCTGTTTGTCTTTTTATTCTGTTTCCTCTCTTCTTTGCTCCATCGTTCCCTCACTCTCTCAAGGCCCTGGCCCTTCAGTAAACCAGATGACAAGTTAATAAATCAATCGTTGATCCTAAGGCCAACATGCCATCACACACACACACAAACAAACAAACACACACACTTACATACATTCTTCTTCTGAGTCATGCAGGTCGCACCACTAAGTCGCAGTGACCGCCAGAGGCCAATTGCATTAGACTAGACTTCTCAGCTGCAGTCATTTATGGCTAAATCAATTTTATTGTTGCTTTTATTTGTCGTTTATGATGTTTTGTGGCCAGGTCAGGAAACGCCAATTGAACTTTGAACTTGAAACCCTGCCCGTTTCATGGATGTCTGTTGTTTTCCTTTCTGATATGTTTTTTTACTAGCAAACACTTCCTCAGGTCAGGAGTTAGATCTTAAAATGTGGAAGTAAAATTAGTGTTATTGGATATACTTTAGTCTAGCTGTCCATATTTTTTCTAAGGTTTCTGGTTGAAACCACACGCTATTGTCTCTTTTGCGTAATCGGTGACCAATATCATTAAATTCCAACTGAACTCACTGTGGATGAAGAACTCTTGCCTAGTAAGCAAAGCCTGTAAGCTACACTGATGTCATGTGAAGTGTCATGTGATTAATGTGACCAACCATTAGGGCTTCAGAGAGTGGGTTAGAGTACAGAAATCACCATCCTGCTTTTACTGCCTTTGTGACAGTTAATATTTGGGGGCCGCTGAAGGGCCCTTGGTCATGTAGGCCAGACTCTTATCAGAGGTGCTATTTCACTTCGTTGACTCCATATGACACAGCCCCCCTGGGTATTGTAAAATTGGGGGCCATCAATAGTTTTCATATTCTTACAGGAGAGGTTGTGAGTTTACAGAGATCCTTTGTGTTTTATGGGTCCTGTGGGACACCGTAGCGCTGTCTGTCGGCCTGTACATTAGCTTACAGAGAGAGGGTTAGGCAGAGTTCAGAGGGAACCCACTTCTCTAAATCAAACACACACTAAAATACACACACACACACACACACACACACACACACACACACACACACACACACACACACACACACACACACACACACACACACACACACACACACACACACACAGTATAGATGTGTACACAGCAGGTTCGTCTCGTCAGGACCTCTCCAGACTATTCTAAACCGCCCTATGCTGCTCTTTCACCCCACCCTCCACCCCCTCACACACACACACACACACACACACACACACACACACACACACACACACACACACACACACACACACACACACACACACACACACACACACACACACACACACACACATAAACACAGTATAGATGTGTACACAGCAGGTTTGTCTCGTCAGGACCTCTCCAGACTATTCTAAACCGCCCTATGCTGCTCTATGCTGCTCCCCCCCCCCCAGAACACACACACCATTAACAACACAAGTGGTTTATATCTCTGACCATCTGCTCATTATGTTTGCCTCATTTAACATGGACGTTCTGTGACATCATAGGGACAGTCTGTCTGTCTGTCTGTCTGTCTGTCTGTCTGTCTGTCAGTCAG
This sequence comes from Oncorhynchus clarkii lewisi, assembly GCF_045791955.1. Lineage (NCBI taxonomy): Eukaryota > Metazoa > Chordata > Actinopteri > Salmoniformes > Salmonidae > Oncorhynchus > Oncorhynchus clarkii. The sequence goes on along the minus strand of NC_092168.1, from coordinate 25,052,143 downwards.
ACTGTGTGTCTGTCTGTGGACTTTGGATCACACATCAGATGGAGGGAAAGCAGTACTTCAGATCACAGTACTTCAGATCACACAGAGAAGTCAGGCGAACAAAGAATTGTAATTGGATAAAGGCTCCTATTAACCTGTCATTAGACCTTAGGGCCTACACTAGTATGTAGCTCTGACCTGGACAATGTGCTCTGGGTAGAAGTCAACCGTAACCACTTATCTAGAATCAGCTGAGCTTACCTTTACTACATCTTAACTTTAGGGGAGAAAATGCAAGACTGACCTAAGAACAGTGTACATGGGTAACTATCTGATTTTGAACAATGCATAACAGCTGTTTATTGCTGGAATGATTACCACACATCTATTGAGTATTGGTATGCACACCCTTTCTGTGGGCTTTTCCACAAATTGATGTACGTTGATGTACGTTATTCATGTTGTTAAAGTTGTCCAGACATCTCTTACCAGCGTTCACTCCACTCAAACACAAAGGATCAAAGGCTGTGTCTCTAACCACACAATGGAGCTCCTCTTAGACCAAAACAACCCCTCCCCCTCTTCCAACTGACCTCTCACAGAAGCGGTAGCCCCTGGCAACACCAATAGGAACAGATGCTGCGGTGCTGGCCCACCTTTTGACCCCCACTGACTTATGAACCCTCTTGTTTGTGAATGGGCGGGTCATCCGATAGGCCCCACCAGAACCATATAGAGTTTCTGGGCCTCGCAAAAACCGCCTGAGGTAAGGCTCGTTTTGAACCACAAATCTAGGATCAGATTGCCCCAGCCCCAATCCTCGCTTTACCATAAATGTGATTATGAAAATCACTGTCCATACCGAAAAAAAAACATGATTTCACATGTGAAATTTAACCATGTTTTGCACATGAAAAATTGTATTTCACGTGAAATTTCAAAAAGTATTTGTTGTTAGGATGTCCCTGGAACGTCACACATATTTGACACACTATTATACATTGTTTATATGTTGTTTATATATATTTTATATATTGTTTATATGTATTAATACAATAGTTATTATTCAACATGACCTCACCTGGGATTTGAAATCACAGCATCTTGGTTCACGGCATTCCGATCTTCCTGCTACTCTGATCAAGAACTGATTTCACCTGTATTCCTACTCTTTGGATTTCAAAGGAAATATCAGCTCTGTTAAAAATACACTCAAGAAAAGCTATTATACTATTCAGGAGTAACGTTAAAACAGAATAATATGCACCACCAACATTAGACAACTGTACAGAAAAACAACATCTTTTAAATAAGAAAATGAAATCCATGATGTGAAAGAATAGTCAGATGAACTAATAACTAAAATAGCAGTGCAGATGGCACTCATCTAACTCTCATATATGTAATTGTGTTTTCACATGTGAAAATCGGATTTGCAGTATCACATCAACAACTTTCACATGTGAAAATCTAACTCTGTTACATGTTATCACATTGACATCACATAAGAACACGTGATCAAAACAACAAACCTGGGTTTTTTTCTGCAAGGGTGGCCGGGGACGTTCAGCTTACTTCTTACAAACACCAAGACCGTGTCACACTGAAATCCTTTCCCTCCATATGTTACGGATGTATTGATCCCAATGTTATAAGATGTGTGCTGATGGTTTCTCTATTGTGTGTGTCTCAGGTACAGAGACCTAGTGGACACCACTCTAGCTGGCAAAAAGAAGCTGTCCTCGGAGGAGAAATGTTGCTTTGTTCTGCAGCAGTGCAAACTCCAAGGATGGCAGGTGTGTAGCGGTGTCACTTCTCCCCTATTCTCACACTCTCCCCTATCTCTCTCTCTCTCACTCTCACTCTCACTCTCTCTCTCTCTCTCTCTCTCTCTCTCTCTCTCACTCTCACTCTCACTCTCACTCTCTCTCTCTCTCTCTCTCTCTCTCTCTCTCTCTATCTCTCTCTCTCTCTCTCTCTCTCTCTCTCTCTCTCTCTCTACACACTCTCTCTCTACACACTCTCTCTCTCTACACACTCTCTCTCTCTCTACACACTCTGCTCAAAAACAAAGTATGGGAAGATAAATCATTTGAGCCCAGAATGAAATACTTTGAAATCCCATGGACTCCTCATTAAATCCTATTACAGCTGCCCCCCCAAACAACCCAACTAGCCTTCACACGCACACACACTAGAGTCCTGCATGGGTCAGTTGTTGTTGGAGCCGCACCCATCCCGCGTTGGCCACATCAGTTCTGAGCCCCACCCAATACCCGACGTCAGAACAGATTTTTCTTCACAATCCGTCACAAAAGCATGGAATTGTTTTAAGAGCCGATCTGTTACCCGCCATACTGTATGACTAACATCAATTTAATGAATTGTTTTAAGAGCCGATCTGCCGATCTGTTAACCGCCATACTGTATGACTAACATCAATTTAATGAATTGTTTTAAGAGCCGATCTGCCGATCTGTTACCCGCCATACTGTATGACTAACATCAATTTAATGAATTGTTTTCATGATTCCTGAGTAGTGGTCAATGTTTCCTTTGAATTCATTTGTCTGCATGTCTATTCAACATTTGGATAAAAGTAAACCATGCAATGAATTAAAAACGACAGGCTATCTTTTTATTTTCACAATGCAATGCGTCACATTGACAACTTAAATCGATTTGAGAAAAATAGCCTTCTAATTAGCCTTCTGACCTAATGAAAGCATATAGGTGACATAAAAAAAACGATATCTTTACATTATTGTTTCGATAATCACAAAGTTTAAATTAAATATAAATAAACTATTCCCAGAATTGAAAATAGGCTGCAAAAATCGTCTACATTTATTTAGTAGCCACTCAAACTTTTACCAGCCGCACCGGTTTAGACTTTACGTATATGGCCTGCTATGGTCTAAATGAACGAAAGCCTGAATAACGTAGGCTAATAATGAACTGATAATGAACTGAATTACATATCATAAATAAATACCTGATTGCACTTTTTACAGGCTGTGTTGTTGTCCTTCCAAAGCGGGGATTTCACTCATGTAGCACCTGTTTCCAACGTGGTATAGCCTATTCCACCATCATAACCTCTCTTTTGATTTCTCTGGCTAGGCCTACATTAACCATTTTTACCTGAGGTAAGCTAGCCAGGGAAAGTAAACTTGGCTATGTGTCGTTGCCTATTTTCATACAGGAAGGAACATAAGCTCTCCACGTGGACAATTAGAATGTTTGACCACAAATAATGGACAGTTTCCTTCTCCACACTCTCTCAATAAGTGCGTTGCTGTAACCTTGCCGCTCACAGAATGGAATTTGCAACACAACAAGATACTCAGTTTTTAAAAAGTGGAGGCTCTATTATCTTGTTTAAAAAAAATGTCTGACACGCAGTGTAATTTTTCTGAACCGCGAGCTGACCCGCGGTTTAAAATAATGTTTTTATTCCACCCGCCATCTGATTGTTTTGCGGTGACGCACGGGGAACAGTGGGTATCCGCCCGGATGCAGGACTCTAACACACACACACACCAATCAGCAGTCTGGAGCGGCCAATGACATCTCCCCCCCTTCCCTGTGTGTGTGACCTCTTTGTTTCACAGTGACTCCCGGCTCACACACACGCACACGCTCTCTCACAATGCCTCCCAGACACATTGTCACACGCACCCAGGCCCACACACATACATTTCTGAGAAGTAGTGTGTATTTTAAATTATTTATTTTATTTATTTCACCTTTATTTAACCAGGTAGGCTATTTGAGAACATTTGCAACTGCGACCTGGCCAAGATAAAGCATAGCAATTTGACACGTACAACAACACAGAGTTACACATGGAATAAACAAACATAGTCAATAATACAGTAGAACAAAAGAAAACAAAAAGTCTATATACAGTGAGTGCAAATGAGGTAAGATAAGGGAGTTAAGGCAATAAATAGGCCATGGTGGCGAAGGAATTACAATATAGCAATTAAACACTGGAATGGTAGATGTGCAGAAGATGAATGTGCAAGTAGAGATACTGGGGTGCAAAGGAGTAAGATAAATTAATAAATACAGTATGGGGATGAGGTAGGTAGATAGATGGGCTGTTTACAGATGGGCTATGTACAGGTGCAGTGATCTGTGAGCTGCTCTGACAGCTGGTGCTTAAAGCTAGTGAGGGAGATATGAGACTCCAGCTTCAGAGATTTTTGCAGTTTGTTCCAGTCATTGGCAGCAGAGAACTGGAAGGAAAGATGACCAAAGGAGGAATTGGCTTTGGGGGTGACCAATGAGATATACCTGCTGGAGCGCGTGCTACGAGTGGGTGCTGCTATGGTGACCAGTGAGCTGAGATAAGGCCTAGCAGAGACTTGTAGATAACCTGTAGTCAGTGGGTTTGGCGACGAATATGAAGCGAGGGCCAACCAACGAGAGCGTACAGGTCGCAATGTATAGGGCTTTGGTGACACAACGGATGGCACTGTGATAGACTGCATCCAGGTTGTTGAGTAGAGTGTTGGAGGCTATTTTATAGATGACATCACCGAAGTCGAGGATCAGTAGGATGGTCAGTTTTAAGAAGGTATGTTTGGCAGCATGAGTGTAGGATGCTTTGTTGCGATATAGGAAGCCAAGTCTAGATTTAATTTTGGATTGGAGTTAATGTGAGTCTGAAAGGAGAGTTTACAGTCTAACCAGACACCTAGGTATTTGTAGTTGTCCACGTATTATAAGTCAGAGCCGTCCAGAGTAGTGATGCTAGATGGGCGAGCAGGTGCGGGCAGTGATCGGTTGAATAGCATGCATTTAGTTTTACTTGCGTTTAAAAAGAACAGTTGGAGGCCACGGAAGGAGAGTTGTATAGCATTGAAGCTCGTATGGAGGTTAGTTAACACAGTGTCCAAAGAGGGGCCAGAGGTATACAGAATGGTGTCGTCTGCGTAGAGGTGTATCAGAGAATCACCAGCAGCAAGAGCAACATCATTGATGTATACAGAGAAGAGAGTCGGCCCGACGATTGAACCCTGTGGCACCCCCATAGAGACTGCCAGAGGTCCAAACAACAGGCCCTCCGATTTGGCACACTGAACTCTATCAGAGAAGTAGTTGGTAAACCAGGCAAGGCAATCGTTTGAGAAACCAAGGCTGTCAAGCCTGCCAATAAGAAAGCCTTGGCCAGGTCGATGAAGACGGCTGCACAGTAATGTCTCTTATTGATGGCGGTTATGATGTTGTTTAGGACCTTTAGCGTGGCTGAGGTGCACCCATAGGAATGAGTAGTCTGGGTGTGTTGGAGCGTATCGGCCCCTTGGCCTGTGCACCTGTCAGGACACATGTATAACTACAACAAACGTAATGAATCCTGAATCTGACTGAACCCCAATCCTCCACCTGTCTGTCTGTCTGTCTGTCTGCCTGTCTGCCTGTGTGCCTGTCTGCCTGTCTGCCTGTCTGCCTGTCTGTCTGTCTGCCTGTCTGCCTGTCTGCCTGTCTGCCTATCTGCCTGTCTGCCTGTCTGCCTGTCTCCCTGTCTGCCTGTCTGCCTGTCTGCCTGTGTCTCAGATGAGCAGTAGTAAGGTGTTTCTGAGGTACTGGCAGGCTGACCAGCTCAATGACCGCTGCCACCAACTACACAGGAAGATCATCACCTGCCAGAAAGGTACAACACAACTTGCATCCATGTTTGTGTGTGTGCACGTGTATTATTAACCCCTCTCTCCCCCTTTCCTCTGTCAGTGATCCGTGGCTGGCTGGCCAGACAGCGTGTGCATCGTAGACTGTCATCTCAACAGACGGAGGACTGCAGTGTCCAGAGGTTCCTCCAGGGGGCAGAAGACCAGGGCCTGCACACCTACGACCACCTGGTCATCCAGAACGCCACCGACATCGCCCGCGAAAGCGACCACCAGCGCTGCCATGGCAATGGGTCACACGGCAACAGCCCGCCTCTCGGGGACAGGCCCGAGCCAGTTGGGAAAGAGGAGGACACACCCAAGAGGTAAGAGACCAACCCTTTCAACCCTCATGGAGAGGTCGCTCATGGTGGTTTTGTGTTTCTTCATTGGTTTGAAGCTAGTTGTATCATGTAATATAATGATTTAGACTATATTCTGTAGCTGTTGCATCAATGTAGGTAATTCTAAACCAACACAAACACTATAAGGATTTCAAGGTCACAAGGTGTGTGTGTGTGTGTGTGTGTGTGTGTGTGTGTGTGTGTGTGTGTGTGTGTGTGTGTGTGTGTGTGTGTGTGTGTGTGTGTGTGTGTGTGTGTGTGTGTGTGTGTGTGTGTGTGTGTGTGTGTGTGTGTGTGTGTGTGTGTGTGTGTGTGTGTGTGTGTGTGTGTGTGTAAGCCTGTGTGTGTGTATGCCTGTGTGTGTGTGCACAATGTGTGTGTCATGTGATGTGAGTAATGGTGTCATTGAGCCTGTGCTGGCTGGTGGCTTTAATTGCATATGATGATTGATAGTAGGGTAATGAGATAAACCATCAGCATGTGGAAATGTTTCAATGCTGTCGCTGTGATGACACTCTGGTCTCCTTGTCTTATAGCTGCAGCGCATTACACAGCTTATATTTGGCATCGTTTGAAATGTAAGACGGCCACCAAGCATTTTGGGACTATCTTTGTAAATGTAGGCACTAGGGAAGGAGAGAGGCTGTCATTTTAGAATGTATTCTAAAATGAGATGGCGCCGAAGAACGTGGCTGACGTTTTACATTCTCCCAACCAATTGTGATGTTTTGTTTGTTTTTTTGCATTTTGTGTAACTTAAAAAAAAAAAGCATTGTGTACATAATGTTGTTGTAATCGTCTCTTATGACAGAAAATAATGTCTGGACATCAGAACAGCGATTACTCACCGTGGACTGGAAGAAACTTCTTCCTTTAACAAGTCCGACGAGAAGGATATCCTGCTTTCACTGGAACAGGCCCGGATCCCCGCATTTTGCGTGAAGAAAAGACACAGGAAAATGGGCCACAGATCAGGCATCCTTCTAAAGATCCATAGGCGAGTGATTAAACTCCCACTGCCATCCGTTCTTCTTGCTAACGTGCAATCATTGGACAATAAAATTGTTGACCTACGATTAAGATATCTTACCAACCGGACATTAAAAACTATAACATCTTATGTTTCACCGAGAGATACGGACAATATAGAGCTAGCGGGATGTTTCATGTACCGGCAGAACAGAGAGGTTACCTCTGGTAAGACGAGGGGTGGGGGTGTGTTTTTATTTGTCAATAACAGCTGGTGCGTGATGTCTAACATTAAAGAAGTCTCAAAGTATTGCTCGACTGAGGTGTAGAGTACCTTATGATAAGCTGTAGACCGCACTATCTACCAAGAGAGTAGCTGTTTATTTTCCACCACAGAACGAAGCTGGCCCTAAGACCGCTCTCAACCAACTCTATAAGGCCATAAGCAAAGAAGAAAATGCTCACCCAGAAGCGGTGCTCCTAGTGGCCGGGGACTTCAATGCAGGCAAACTTAAATCAGTTTTACCAAATTTTTACCAGCATGTCACATGTGCAACCAGAGAAAAAAAATCCTAGACCACCTTTACTCCACACAAAGAGATGCATACAAAGCTCTTCCCCACCCTGATTCCTGCTTACAAGCAAAAACTAAAGCAGTAATTACCAGTAACTCTCTCAATACGGAAGTGGTCAGATGACGAATACACTACACTACAGGACTGTTTTTCTAGCACAGACTGGAATATGTTCCGGGATTCATCCAATGGCATTAAGGAGTACACCACATCAGTCATCGGCTTCATCAATAAGTGCATCGACTACGTCGTCCACACAGTGAGTGTACGTACATATCCCAACCAGAAGCCATGGATTACAATCAACATCCGCATCAATCTAAAGGCTAGAGCTGTCGCTTTCAAGGAGAGGGAAACTAATCAGGACGCTTATCAGAAATACCGCTATGCCCTCTGACGAACCATCAAACAAGCAAAGAGTCAATACAAGATTAATATTGAATCCTACTACACCAGCTCTGACGCTCGTCGGATGTGGCAGCGCTTGAAAACTGTTATGGACTACAAAGGGAACCCAGACACGAGCTGCCCAGTGATGTGAGCCTACCAGACGAGCTAAATGCATTTTATGCTCGCTTCGGGGCAAGCAACACTGAAGCATGCACGAGAGCACCAGCTGTTCTGGATGACTGTGTGATTACGCTAACGGTAGCCGATGTGAACAAAACCTTTAAACAGGTCAACATTCACAAACCCGCCGGGCCAGACAGATTACCAGGACGTGTACTCAAAGCATGCGCAGACCAACTGGCAAGTGTCTTCACTGACATTTTCAACCTCTCCTTGATCGAGTCTGTAATACCTACATGTTTCAAGCATACCACCATAGTCCCTGTGCCCAAGGAAGCAAAGGTACCCTGCCTAAATGATTACCGCCCCGTGGCACTCACGTAGGTAGCCATGAAGTGCTTTGAACGTCTGGTCATGGCTCACATCAACAGCATCCTCCCGGGCACCCTAAACCCACTCCAATTCGCATACCACCCTAACAGATCCACAGATGATGGAATCTCAATTGCACTCCACACTGCCCTTTCTCACCTGGACTAAAGGAACACCTATGTGAGAATGCGGTTCATTGACTACAGCTTAGCATTCAACACCATAGTGCCCATGAAGCTCATCACTAAGCTAAGGACTCTGGGACTAAACACCTCCCTCTGCAACTGGATCCTGGACTTCCTGACGGGCCGCCCCCAGGTGGTAAGAGTATGCGACAACACGTCTGCCACACTGATCCTTAACACTGGGCCCCCTCAGGGGTGTGTACTTAGTCCCCTCCTGTACTCCCTGTTCACCCATGACTGCGTGGCCCAACACGACTCCAACACCATCATTAAGTTTGCTGACAACATAACAGTGGTAGAATAAGTAGAATAAGAATAAGGAGCCTGATCACCGACAACAATGAGAAGGCCTATAGGGAGGAGCTTAGAGAACTGGCAGTGTGGTGCCAGGACAACAACCTCTCCCTCAATGTGAACAAGAATAAGGAGCTGATCATGGACTACAGGAAAAGGCGGGCCGAACAGGCCCCCATTAACATCGATGGGGCTGTAGTGGAGCGGGTCGAGAGTTACAAGTTCCTCGGTGTCCACATCACCAATGAACTATCATGGTCCAAACATACCAAGACAGTCGTGAAGAGGGAATGACAAAACCTTTTCCCCCTCAGGAGACTGAAAATATTTGGCATGGGTCCCCAGATCCTCAAAAGGTTCTACAGCTGCACCATAGAGAGCATCCTGACCGGTTCCATCACCGCCTGGTATGGCAACTGCTCGGCATCTGACCATAAGGCGCTACAGAGGGTAGTGCGAAAAGCCCAATACATCACTGGGGCCAAGCTTCCTGCCATCCAGAACCTATATAATAGGCGGTGTCAGAGGAAAGCCCATACAATTGAGACTCCAGTCACCCAAGTTATAGACTGTTTTCTCTGCTACCGCACATCAAGCGGTACCGGAGCGCTAAGTCTAGGACCAAGAGGCTCCTCAATTACTTCTACCTCAAAGCCATAAGACTGCTGAACAATTAATAAAATCGCCTCCGGACAATTTACAATGACCCTCCTCCCTTTTGAACACTGCTGCTACTCGCTGTTTATTATCTATGCATAGTCACTTCACCCCCACCTACATGTACAGATTACCTCAACTATCCTGTATCCCTGCACACTGACTCGGTACCGGTTCCCCCTGTATATAACCTCATTATTGTCATTCTTATCGTGTTACCTTTTTATTATTACTTTTTGTTTTTGTCTGCTTGGTAAATATTTTCTTAACTCTTCTTGAACTACACTGTTGGTTAAGGGCTTGTAAGTAAGCATTTCACGATAAAGTCTACACCTGTTGTATTCGGCGCATGTGACAAATCAAGTTTGATTGGATTTTATTCCTGTATTCCTTCTGAATATGCTAATAAGACAGCGATAAGCCTCCAATTGGCCTGTCTGATTGTGTTTGAAAATACAATTCTGTTATTATACCTTTATTTCAACAAGGAACACAGACTGAGACCAAGGTCTCTTTTACAGCCGGGCCCTGCGTATACATGTTTACGCATACAGTTTAGGCACAATAATTAAGAAACTACACAAGACAAACAAAACGATCACAGATAACACAAAAGAATATAGCAGCAGATTGTTACATTTACAGTACACACAGGTTATTCCCCTAACAGCACAAGAACTTGCATTACCCAAAACAGTTACAAGCAATACAAAAAAAATCCTCCAATAAATGTTTAAAATGGGCGACAGGGGGACAAGAGTCTCAAGTTTAAGTTTAGTCTGCAGACTATTCCATAGGCGGAGCGTAACAGGAAAAGGCAGCCATACCCAACTCTGTGGAAATCACATGGGCCTCAAGTGTAATTCATATTTGAGACCTGGTTTTAGGAATTATAATTCTAATGTTGATGAGTGATGATAAATAAGAAGGTAGTTTATTCAGAAGTGCTTTATAGACAAACACGAGAGCATGTTGTTCTCGTCTCACGGACAGCGAAGTCCAACCCACATTTTGATATAAAACACAGTGGTGAGTTCTGTAGCTAGCACCCATAGTAAACCTAATTGTGCAGTGATAAGTAGCATCCAGCGATTTAAGTGTGGATGCCGTAGCATGCATGTAGATAATATCCCCATAATCTGTAACAGACATAAAAGTAGCTTGCACAATTTGTCTTCTATTTGTAGAGAACAAACATGTCCTGTTTCTATAGAGGAAGCCTAGCTTAATTTTTAGCCGTTTACAAAGTTCGTTAACATGCATTTTAAAAGACAGTTCATCATCCAACCATATCCCTAAGTATTTATATGCAGAGACCTGATTAATTCTAGAGCCATCTGAGCTCATAAGTGCAAGTGTATTTTCAACCAACTTTTGAATCTATTAAAAATCATAAAACTTGTTTTCTTTGCATTTAAAACAAGTTTCAGCTGTGTAAAATACCCTTGTAATATCTTAAAATCTATCTCCAATAGTGATAATGCTTGGTCAGCCGTTGAAGCGATAGAGTACATGATAGTGTCATCAGCATATAAATGAATTTTATATTGGTTTTAGCAGCATTTAGTACCATCTTCAGGTCAACAAATGCTTTCTGCAAGGTAGTAAAAGCAGATTGAAGAGTCAACAGATCCTGAGCTGCTTTATGGGCAGTAGCGTATACAACAGTGTCATCTGCATACAGATGCAAGTCACGGTTTTGTACAGATAGACCACTGCTGTTAATATGAATAGTGAAAAGAACTGTACCAAGAATCGAACACCAAGCAGCCCAATCTTAGCCAATCGTAGAGAGTTTCTGAAAATGTAAAGGGTGATCCACAGAGTTGAACGCCTTGGACAGGTCAATGAAGAGGGCAGCGCAGTGTTTCTTCGTATCTAAACAATTTATGACATCATTTAAAACCATAGAAGTAGCAGAGATGGTACTATTACCTGGTCTGAACCCTGGCTGTTTTACATTGAGAAAGGATGTAGCAGTTAAAAGGGATCTGAGCTGAGTAATAATCAATGATTCTAGGATTTTTCCTAGGCAAGAGAGTTTGGAAATGGGACGATAATTATTTACATCACTCGGGATTTATGTAGAGGAAGCACATGGTCCGCCTTCCAAACTCTAGGGATAGTACTCAATATAATTGTCAAGTAAAACATGTGTTAATGCTTCCGCAATCAATGGAGCAGAAAACTGTGATGAGAAGGGATCAAGCATATCAGCCCCAGTAGATATTTTTTTTTACATCAATCATAAGGCGTTTTTACAATACATCAGAAGTAGACTGTTGCTCCAGAGAAAACAAGGATTCACTGGGGGTTGTCTGGTCCTCTATCAAGTCAACTGGCGGCTGGGAGAGAGACAAGCAGTTTACTGACTGACCCGGGTCTATTAAACCAAGATTTCTTTCAAACAAAAATGTTTGATTTAAAGCATGACTTATCTCATTTTTTTCTAAATTTATGTCAGAGTTCAGTATAACTTGCTTGGGTAGGGAAGGAGACATTTCCACGCTTTAGCACCTTAACTGTTTTCCAAAATGTAGATGAATCACCTGCAGTCAGCGATATGACTTAGGATGTAGCTTGATTTAGCCTTTTTTTTACTAAGGACATGCATTTATTTCTCAGTTCCCTGAAAAGCTGCCAGTCCACAACAGCATCAGTTAGTCTAAAGGGATTTTATATATTTTTTTATTTTCAGCGTTTAAACGGAGCCTGTTTATCTGCCTGTGGTATGAAAATAGATGAAAAGTGCTCAAATGCAAATTCAGGATCAGGTATACACTTGATGGAGAAAAGTTCTGAAAAGTACAAGTCATGGGTAAACGCTTGGGGAGAAAAGTTTTTTAAATGTATCTTCCTAATAATACAGGGATCAGAATTATGCTGTCTAGTTTTTCTAATACAGGATATGGGAGAATGACCACAAAGGTCACTTGCAAACACACCTATGGGGGTTATTTGTGAGAATTATATCTAATAATGAAGATCTATCTAGATTTTTCGCATTTAACCGAGTGGGGTTTGTGATTAGCTGGGTTAGATTAAGATCAAACCAAGTGTTCTTAAAGTTATCTGAGATAGGTATCAGCCAGTCCAGGTTAAAGTCACCTAAGACCAACAGTTCAGATGATATAAAATGTTTTAAAGGCTCAGCTATGATAATAGTTGCATCAACTAATACATGCAGGTTTTGGGTCATGGTCACATCTAAAACCAGGATTTCACATTTTTCTGGGGTATAGTGATATTAAGAGCACATGGTGCTACAAAAGTTGATTTCACATTGCCACCCCTCCACCTTTACTCTGCCTATCACATCTAAAAATGTTGTAATTAGCGATGTCCTTATCCATGATCGAATAATTTAACCAAGTCTGATAAAGCAAGAATGTCTGTGTTCATGTCATGCATCCAGATATTGATAAATTCCATCTTTGACATTTATACTTCGCACATTTAAATGTAACAAACCCAGACATTTGTGTGACTTAAAAACAGCAGGGGTGTCGATATTTACCCTAACCAGGTCGTTATAAACTTCAGTGATGAAACTAGGGATAGTGGGTTAACTGCCTTGTTCCGGGGCAGAACGACAGATTCTTACCTCGGGGATTCGATCTTGCAACCTTTTGGTTACTAGTCCAACACTCTAACCACTAGGCCACCTGCCGCCCGATAAAGACAACATTGACAGAGTTACAATAACTCTTTAGCCAGACCTGAAGTGATAGCAACCTACTGAATCTACCGTATCCACGTCTCATCGTGGGTATGGGACCCGATATAATGTGACGTTTGTTTTGGTACTTCAGTTTTGCAACTTTGTGTCATTAAATCTCACGTGTACTATAACAGTATCTGTCTATGGATTTTAGTTGATGGCTTCAGGAAGTAGCGTAGTGATATCCTTTACTTTTGCACCCGGATAGCATAGGTTTCTAATCCCTGGCAAGGAGATGTTCCTTAACATTGAGCTTCCAATGATGAGCGCAGGTCAGATCCCCCCGCTACCGTATCTCCGATCAGCGACAGGAGCCGCAGAAATCGGCTGGGGAGAAGGCCGCTCAGTGTAGAAGCTACAGCATCTGCATACTGTATGCCCTGAGGGGGTCAGTGGCTCAAAATGTCAGTGGCTCAAAATGATTTGAGTGTTTAATATCACAACGCTGATAGAAAAAAACGGAACACTGGGGAGCGGGTCTCTTCCTCCACCTCAAACCAATCACACTACATTCACGCCTGCCAGGGGTAGAGCTGATATCATCCAACTTTTGGCTAGGTTCAAAGGCGGTAAGGTGGGGAAATGCTCAAGATCCATAAAAGTTCCGTTACATCGTCTCTTTGAAAAAAGGCATCGACAAATGCGGTTAAACATGAGGCTTCCTTATTCAAAATGAAACGCTCTTCCAGATGTTTAATTCCCTCAAGTAAAGCAATGATCCTCTTCTTGACAGCATTTATTTTGTGACATTTGACACAGATTAAGTTTTCAGAAAAGTCCTTCAATGGGTGGACACGAACATGTCACGTACATTGCATTTAATGGCCTTAAGGAGTTTTCACTGCTTTGTGTAGAAGCAGGAGAACACCCTTTACTCAATTCAGCCATTTTGCTTACCAGAATGGGAATAATTATGTTAACCCCTCTTAAAACTTCTTATGGGCAGGTGGGACGGTAGCGTCCCACCTGGTCAACATCCGGTTAAATTGCAGAGCGGCAAATTCAAAATACAGAAATACTCATAATAAACATTCATAAAATATACAAGTGTTATACATCGGTTTAAAGATTAACTTCTTGTTAATCCAGCCGCAGTGTCAGATTTCAAAAGGCTTTATGGCGAAAGCATACCATGCGATTATCTGGGGACAGCGCCCCGCTTACAAAAGCATACAAACATTTTCCAGCCAAGTAGAGGAGTCACAAAAGTCAGAAATAGCGATAAAATTAATCATTTACCTTTGATGATCTTCATATGGTTGCACTAACAAGACTCCCTGTTACACAATAAATGTTTGTTTTGTTCGATAAAGTCCCTCTTTATGTCCCAAAAACTCAGTTTTGTTGGCGCGTTTTGTTCAGTAATTCACTGGCTCCAAGGCGGTCAAAACATGCAGACAAATACATCCTAATAGTACAGGTAAAGTTCGTCGAAACACGTCAAACGATGTTTATAATTAATCCTCAGGTTGTCTATTGTCTAAATAATCAATAATATTTCAACCTGACAATAGCGTTTTCAATAGAAAGGAAAAACAACGAACAACGCTCTCGGTCACTCGCGCAAAGCAGCTCTGCATTCTTCCACTGTCCTCTGACCAAAAGGTATTTTTACTCGTCGTTTTTCAAGATACAAGCCTGAAAGCATGTCTAAAGACTGTTGACATCTAGTGGAAGCCATAGGAACTGCAATCTGGGCCCTAACCCATAACATAGTCAATAGGCATTCAACAACTCACGTAAAAAAAAAAACTTCCTGGATGGATTTTCCTCGGGTTTTCGCCTGCCTTATCAGTTCTGTTAAAATCACAGACATTATTTGAACAGTTTTAGAAACTTCAGAGTGTTTTCTATCCAATACTACCATGTATATGCATATCCTAGCTTCTGGGCCTGAGTAACAGGCAGTTTACTTTGGGCATGTTTGTCAAAATACTGCCCCCTACGCAAGAGAGGTTGATCCGGGGCGGACCAAAAAAAATTCGCCTAAAATGACTGCCTGTAGCTCAGGACATGAAGCAAGGATATGCATATTTTTGATACTATTTGAAAGGAAACACTTAGAAGTTTGTGGAAATGTGAAATTAACGTAGGAGAATATAACACATTAGATCTGGTAAAATATAAAACAAAGAAAAAACCATGCGTTATTTTGTATGTTTTTGTACCATCATATTTGAAATGCAAGAAAAAGGCCATAATGTATTATTCCAGCCCAGGCGCTAATTGGATTTTGTCCACTAGATGGCCGCAGTGTATGTGCAAAGTTTTAGACTGATCGAATGAACCATTGCATTTCTGTTCAAAATGTTGCTTCAAGACTTCCCAAATGTGCCTAATTGGTTTATTAACAACTTTTCAAGTTCATAACTGTGCACTCTACTCAAACAATAGCATGGCATTCTTTCACTGTAATAGCTACAGTAAATTAGACAATGCAATTAGATTAACAAGAATTTAAGCTTTTTGCCAATATCAGATATGTCTATGTCCTGGGAAATTGTATTATTACTTACAACCTCATGCTAATCGCATTAGCCTACGTTAACTCAACCGTCCCGTGGGGGACCCACCGATCTGGATTTGTATTAGATGAAAAGTAATTATATTATGGTTGTCACTCTAGAGAAGAATTCAGTTTATTATGTTTGGTTGGAACCAGGATCAAACATCACCAGAAGGTGTGTTGGTCCATGGTGAGGGGAAGGAGAGAGAAATTGAGCAATAGAGGGAAAGAGAGGAATGGGGTTGAAAATTGTCAAATGTTCATTTATTTATCATGCGGATATTATTTCCTGCCCCCCTCCTATAGGGTTGTGGAGAAGAGCAGAAGAAACCAAGATGGCTCGGTTAGTGGGGGGAGCCGGACTATCCGCCACCTCCGCTCCAGCTCAGTGCCCATCCCCCTGGCTATGGAGAACTTGGTACATTACAGCCCTGGACCATCCATCAAAACAGCCCTGCAGCAGGTGGCCTATAACAACGAGGATGGGGGAGGAGGGGGAGGGCTGGCGTCGCCACGGAAACAGCCTCCCCCCAAACCCAAGCGGGACCCCAACACTCGTTTGAGTGCGTCGTACGAGGCGGTCAGTGCCGGACTGACCCTGGGACCCTCGAGAGAGAGTCCCACCCCCGAAGGCTGCGGGTCACCTGCAGGGAGCCCCCCAAAAACACAGCTGTCACCTACGGATGGTACACACAATTATGACATACTTCTCAACTATCATTACCTCAGCCGCTATGTACCCCAAAACACTGCTGTCTCCTACGGATAGTGCATATATACACCACAACACCCCAACTATTATAACCTAAGCTTCTTTGAACCCCAAATCACAGCTGTCAGTGGTGAAACTGTTGTGAACTGCTTCTCCTCTTATCTCTCCCCAGCTCTGTCCAAGCCGCGGCCCCACAGTGATGACTACACGACCATGAGGAAGGTGCCTCCTCCCAAGCCCAAGAGGAGCCCAAACACCAAGCTCACGGGCTCCTACGAAGAGATCAACGCTGCCGGCATTAACCTCCTCCAGCTGCGCCCTGCCGACGTCAAACTGGCCCTGCTGTCCCGCGCTGGGGGACTGGGGGGGGTGATGCGGCACACAGCGTCTGTGGATGGCCCACAGGGGGTGACACTGAGCCTGCACCATGACCAGGATGAAGAGGATGTGTACATAGAGATGGTGGGGGCTCATGCCAGGAGTTACAGTCTGGGAGGCAACCACCAGGACCCCCCCAACAGCCCCCAGCAGGGAGATGCCGAGGCCGTCTACGAGGAGATGAAGTACTTCCTGCCCGAGGAGGTGGGACTTCCGGTGGGAAGCACGGTTGCCATGGCGACAGCCGCTGGGAAGTTGGAGGTGTTAGGGTTGATGTTAGGGTTGGGCTTGTCTCCCTCTCAGAGTGGGGAGGGAAAGAGGGCAGGGCTGGGGGGTCTAGCCACCACTATGGAGGCCCAAACATCCGCCACCGGAGGGGCCAGCAATATCCCTGCACCCTTCCCCAACCTGCTCCCACACCGCCCCCCTCTCCTGGTGTTCCCCCCCTCCCCCGTCACCTGCTCCCCTGCGTCTGATGAGTCGCCCCTCACCCCTTTGGAGGTGAAGAAGCTGCCTGTGTTTGAAACCAACCTGAACTACGCCGGCCCAGACAGCCCCCTCTCCCCCCAGTACTCCCGCCAGCGTGCTGACTCCTCCCCCTCTCTCTCCGTCCTCCTCCCAGACAAGCCCACTCCTCCTCTCACCCCTCCTCCTCCTCCCCCCAATGCCCTGCCTCCTCCCTACCGCCCCCCCTCCCACTTTCCTTTCCCCCCAGAGTCCAGCATCCTCTCCCTTACCCGGGCTGCTTCCGTCACGGGAGGTGGCAGCTCGGACTCTCCCAAACCCTCCTACTCCTCCTCCTCTTCCTCCTCCTCTCATAGGGCTGGAGGAGAGAAGCCCCCTCCCTACTCTCCGGCCAAGTCCACCCGTCCAGAGCCACGCCGTTCCCACTCCTGCTCCTCCTCGCCCCTGCTGTTCAACCCAGCCAACGGGAGACCCCTGACCAGCCCTCAGCCAGCCCTGGATGAGCTCAACACCCTGTTTAGCTCTGGACGCAGCCTGCTCAAGAAGACCACCACAGGACGCAAGATGAGGGAGGGAGGTGAGTCACAATGTATCACACACACACACCCTCAAGATCTTTCCATTGCTTCTCACACTTCTCCTGAGCTTAAAAGGTAGCTACATAACTTAGAGTGCATCCCAACAGTTATTTAACAGTGAGAAGCTCTCCCTGTCCCTCTCTCCTCTCTGGTGTCCTGGCGTTAACCTTTGTTTTTCATTAAAGATGCTCCATCACTCAGATTTATGAGGCAGCATTGGGCCGACCATGACCACGCCTGGACACTGCCTCCACCGTAGGGGAGGGAGAGGGGAGAGGGGAGGTGGGCAGACCTCTCTATCTGATCCCTCACACATGGTCTCATACACATACATTGATCTGAATGGGGATGCCTGTTATAGTTATTATTTCTCTGTGGTCACGTGATTACTTCCGGTAGTGGTCTACATTAGGGCCCTAACCCTTCATCTGTCCAGTGAAACGCCTGGCGTCATGGAAAGAGTCTGCATGCCAGAGGAGGCTGGTAGTCAGGGTCTTGACCGCTGTGTTATTTTGAGGGGTGATGGCGGGGGGATCTGAGAACGGGAGATGCTGCTGGGCTTAACGGGACAGCCTGCTTCCGTTCCCTCCCCGGCGCTAAACAGTTATCCGTGACACCCGATGCTCCGGAGTGGCCCGCGTATTAGGGGAAGTATCCCAGCCATGCCTGTGACGAGCAGCCTGCTCCTCCTGTGGGATACGGGAATGCTGCAGGAATGCCATGGGGAAAGGGCAGGTGGCAACAGGGCATTCCCCCAAAAATCTTCTGTCACAGGATAAGCATTCCCTTTGATTTATGCACACACTCACACACAATTATACAAACACATACCACTCCTTAATTTACATTTTTACTCACTCACACACATAACAAACCCTGTTCATATCTCTCTCTCTCTCTCTCTCTCTCTCTCTCTCTCTCTCTCTCTCACTCACTCACTCACTCACTCACTCACTCACTCAGTGACTCCTGTTGAGTGGGAGAATTCTGATGGTTATATTTAGTCCTCTTGTGACCAGGAGTCAGGCATTCCTGATATGGGACGGCAGAATTCCCATCACGCAACACATACAGACACACAACACACACACATTCTGTCTGAGAGGGTTCTCTGAGCTGGTGGGCCTGGTAAGGGGGCAGGTGATTCAGGATTATCGTCCCAGGATTCTTGGAAGCAGAAGGGGCATGGGATATTGGGGGGTCTTTTAGACAAGACTAGTCTTACAGTTTAATATTAGACATTCAATTTAATGTATGGAAACAAACCTATGGCAGTAACATTGTAATGTGTGTGTGTGTATGTGCGTGTGTGCGTGTGTGCGTGTGTGTGTGTGTGTATGTGTGTGTGTGTTTGTGCGTGCCTCCTCCCAGGTTTCAACTCCAACATCAACCTGCCAGGTAGAGAGGAACACACAGGCTCCACCCCCACCTCCTCGTCTCCGCAGCTACAGGACAAGAACGCCAACAACCACACCCCCCCCTCCCCAAGCCCCACTCCCATTGAGAACGGCAACCGGCTGTCCAACGGTAAGAGCCAATGTTGGGGTCAGGTGAAGCGGTGAACGATAGGGGGTAAAGAAGTAGGAGGAGAAGAGAAGAGAGGAAACGATCCCAATGATTCCTTTGGTTCCTCCTCCTCTCTTCTCCTCTCTCCGTCATGATCACTGAGGGCTGATACCAATATGACTTCTGTCACCTACATTAGCCAGCAAGGTCACATCAGTGATCCCATAGGGACATAAAGGGGACACTTTAAGACTATTGGGACATGACCAACAGTCTTTTTCAGGATGTGTAGTAGCGTACTAAATCACATATATCTTACATTATTGCATATTGCTTCTATCACATATGGCCATATCAGGCCTCTCAGACTGGTGATAACCATGAAGAAGTGATGAGGAGAGGAATCTGTTAAAAACACTATTAGGATATGACCCGGGGAGTTGAGGGGTGTAGAAGGTAAGAGACCATAGACATACATTGGATATGATGAGTAGGAGTTCTAGGCCATTCTAGATGATGAAGCCACCAGCCCACCTGGAGTTTGTAATGAAGGGAGGAGGGTGGTTGTTTATAAGAGACAATTGAGGGTCATATGATCACTGTGAGAGAGAGAGAGAGAGAGAGAGAGAGAGAGAGAGAGAGGAGAGAGAGAGAGAGAGAGAGAGAGAGAGAGAGAGAGAGAGAGAGAGAGAGAGAGAGAGAGAGAGAGAGAGAGAGAGAGAGAGAGAGAGAGAGAGAGAGAGAGAGAGAGAGAGAGAGAGAGAGAGAGAGAGAGAGAGATTTATGGTTGTGAGTTCTGGGGTCCGCTCACAACCAAGAATTCACAGAATGGGACATTGCACGCAGAATTCAGCCTACAAAAAATCACATTGTTATAACACTGTAGATATACATAATATGACATTTAAAATGTCTCTAATCCTTTGGAATTTATGTGTAATGTTTACTGTAAATGTTTTATTGTTTATTTCACTTTTGTTTATTATCTAGTGAGTGAGTGAGTGAGTGAGTGAGTGAGTGAGAAAAGGCAGGAGGGAGAGGGGTGAAAGGAGAGGGTGAGAGGAGCGATAGAGTGGATTCCGGGAGATGAAGAATGAAAGACAGACTGAGAGACAGACAGAGATGAAGGGAGGTGATAGATACAAGAGAATAGACAGGAAGTATTAAATGGGTTGACCCAGAAACTGAGAGTGATTCAGTATTACAATGCAAGTCTAGAGTGACAGAGTACTTTCCTCCCGTCCACTGTAAGGCTTTCCTACTCTGTTTATCCATCTCTCCACTTCTGTCTTTCATAGTGGCTACACTGGCTGATATCTTTCCCTCGTGTGTGTGTGTGTGTGTGTGTGTGTGTGTGTGTGTGTGTGTGTGTGTGTGTGTGTGTGTGTGTGTGTGTGTGTGTGTGTGTGTGTGTGTGTGTGTGTGTGTGTGTGTGTGTGTGCTTTTCGTTTGTTTGTGTGTGTGTGTACTTGTTTTCTGTTCAGGGTCAATGGAAGATGAGGGTCACACAAAGTCAAACTCTTCCAGCTCATCGTCTCTGCACAGGCATATGGACAGCCATCACACTCAGGTAAATACACACACATACAGGCACAGACACTCTGTCGGTGAGACTGTGTTGGTGGTTCCAGTAGCCCTGGCCCTCAGTTGTGTTACCTTATTTAGACCAGGTTGCCTAACCTTTCTAAATCATATTTTTAGAGTTGAATCTCTATGAATATGCTGGCATTACAGCACTGCCCTTTCATTGTGGAGAGTGAAACTGACCTGCCTGCCACAGACACACACACACACACACACACACACACACACACAAGGATGTGTGTCAGGCCCGCTCGTCTGTTTTGGGTGTTGTTGTTTTTTCATTACGACTAATAGTAGCAGTATTGAACTTTACTTTTCACTTGTGACGTGATCTTCCCCTAGTTCCCAAGACACTCAATGCTTGTGGTCTATGGTTACAGGACTGGATTTCATCCTCCCCCCCATCACACGGTCCCATGACTGCGTCATATAAGGCCGATCAAGGTCAAATGACCAAGTTGAAACCATGAAGCTCCTTGACACACACAGAATTCATGTCAGTTGATAAACACACAAACACCCACACACACTTGCGCTGTGAGCCTTAATAATTAAAGTAGGGCATGAAATATTCACTGGGACAGAATCAATCCTACTGCAAGAGACGGTTGCAACACCAATAACACCTCGGCAGCAAAAGAGACACAACCCTACACCCTGACACCAGATCCTGAACTAACTCTCTTCTCTACCACCACAACTATCTCAAACCAGTTACTTAACACACACACACACACACACACACAACCCTACACCCTGACACCAGATCCTGAACTAACTCTCTTCTCTACCACCACAACTATCTCAAACCAGTTATCTTAACACACACACACACACACACACACACACACACACACACACACACACACACACACACAACCCTACACCCTGACACCAGATCCTGAACTAACTCTCTTCTCTACCACCACAACTATCTCAAACCAGTTACTTAACACACACACACACACACACAACCCTACACCCTGACACCAGATCCTGAACTAACTCTCTTCTCTACCACCACAACTATCTCAAACCAGTTATCTTAACACACACACACACACACACACACACACACACACACACGCACACACACACACACACACACACACACACACACACACAACCCTACACCCTGACACCAGATCCTGAACTAACTCTCTTCTCTACCACCACAACTATCTCAAACCAGTTATCTTAACACACACACACACACACACACACACACACACACACACACACACACACACACACACACACACACACACACACACACACACACACACACACACACACACACACACACAACCCTACACCCTGACACCAGATCCTGAACGAACTCTCTTCTCTACCACCACAACTATCCCAAACCAGTTACTTAACACACACACACACACACACACACACACAACCCTACACCCTGACACCAGATCCTGAACGAACTCTCTTCTCTACCACCACAACTATCCCAAACCAGTTATATTAACACACACACACACACAACCACCATCTCCACAAACTAGTAGAGGATACATGTGTTTTTCCTGACAATGTAAACCTGACCAGGGCCCAGAGATTTTCCTGGTCAAGTTTCCTGGTCAAAAACTCCTGGCTCCACATAACCCTAATCACCGTAATTGTCCTCTCTGACTGACTTCTCACATAGCCAAGGTCAAATCCATAGGCTGTTGTAGAGCAGGTCTCATCATGACAAGATTTCAATTTGATATAATGGACATGGGTTAAAACCGACCAATATTTCCTCTGGTTTACCCTGACATTATCTGTCCCCAACCTGTCCTCAACCTGTCCTCAACCTGTTCTCAACCTGTCCTCAACAGGAGATTCCAGGATGTAACCGCTCCCCATAATCCACATTGTTAAAACCCAGGGAAAATCATTCTTCATAATTATTGATTGGATCTGATAGGAATTCATAAGTGAGTTAAGATGAGGAGTGTGTAGCTACAGTAGGAAGCGAACAAGAACATTCCTATCGGCGGTCCGACCGGCTCAGGGGACAGTGTTCCCATGAGATTCCAGGGAATGCCGAGGAGGCACACCGACCTTCTAGCCATCGCGGATCCACTTTTCATTTTCCATTGGTTTTGTCTTGTCTTCCATCATACCTGGTTCCAATTCCATCAATTACATGTTGTGTATTTAACCCTTTGTTCCCCCCCATGTCCTTGTCGGTAATTGTTTGTTGTAGTGGTTATGCAACGGTATGCTGGTATTTACCGGGTTTTGTTTGACCCATTTATTGTATTGCTCTGTTGACGGTGGTTTATGGATATTAAACGACACCGTTGTAAATCAGTTTTTGCTCTCCTGCGCCTGACTTCTCTGCCGCCAGTACGCACCTCACTACACTTAATGTGTAGTGTTAAAGATTGATGTTCCAGCACATTCTGTTAAAACAGCTGTTCAAACAATAACAAGGAAAAATCTCCCCACCCATGTTTTGGTAAAAGCTGAGGGATGGGCTGGAGAAATGCAACCACTCTATAATTCATGGACAGAGCTATGGATCCAAGGACTGACCATCCATGGTATCAAAATTATACTTTTAACCCTTTTTTTTTTAACATTTCATTTGTTTATAAACATTGGGGTAAACAAGCTTATATTTGGGGTTTTGATGGGGTATGACAGTTGACCTAAGCTCATGAGACATTTATTTACAAGTTATATTCTTCAAGAATCAAGGGGTACATATCATTCAGTCCAAAAATGGATGAAACAACTGCAGATTGCCCCTTTAAGGACAGGCCTAGTTATTCTTACTCTGGCTCAGAACAGCTCCTGACAGAGTAGCACTCTCTAGACAGGTTCATTCTGGAAGTACTCTCTTTCACTCTTTAAGTTACTCTCTGGTGTCTCTAAACATGTGTTCTTTCCTTCTCTGAACTTTTAATGTCTCCCTTACATGGTATCATGTGGAATATGCATTCCCTTTTTATGACTGGAATATGCCATGGTACGAATCCACTGAAGCATTCCATGACACCAGCATGTGATAGTCAAAGAACACAGTATGGATTCAGGGTATGTCAGGTGCCATGCAGTGCTTATTGATCTTACTGTATGTCCCATTGAATCTTAACAGTAGTGTATTGGGGAATTCTGCTCTCTCTCTCTCTCTCTCTCTCTCTCTCTCTCTCTCTCTCTCTCTCTCTCTCTCTCTCTCTCTCTCTCTCTCTCCATACTAAAGGATATGGCTGTCTTTCTCTCTTTATCTTCTTCCAGAGGGGTCATCTCAACTTCTCGCCCTTCGGTGCGGGGGCTGCACTCTAAGGCAGAGCGGGCGCGGGAGCACCCCTCACATTAGGGACGGGGTGAGTGTGGTTGACCGTATCATACTCTAGCTCGATGCTCTCCCTCCCTTCCACACTTCCTCTTCTTGTTCAATCCACTTCCTGTAACCTGACACCCTGCTCCTAGGAGAAGTTACCCCTAACCACAGATCTAGGATCAGATTGTCATCCCTGTAATCCTAAACTTAACCATTCGGAGGGGAAAACTGATCTTGGATCCGCGTGTATAAGAGGCAGCTTCATCCTACTCTCCTCCGCTCATCGCTCAGAAAGGAAACTGCAGCTCTGGGTTTGACTCTGTGCTCCACTCTCTGGTTTGACATTCAGCTAAAGGGTGGGGAGAGTGATCCCTAGTTAAACCCCTAACCCTCAGTCACCTACTACAGGTTGTTCATCTGAATGGATTGGACAGGTATACACAATATGGCTAAAACTCCACCAAGCCAATAGGAGGGTAAGCTAAAGCAATATCGGTATTGTTCATTCCATGAAATGTCTATGGGGGAGGGGGTAAGTTATTGCCTATGTTTTAGGCAATGAATTAGAGAAGGAAGTGTGTAGAGTCAGGTGGAAAGATGAGCTAGAGTCACACAGTTTGCAGTACAGAAGGGTGCAGAGAAGTGGCCCGTAGTGGGTAAAGTGTATAGGGTAAGTCAGGAAAGGGCAGTAAGAGAGTTAATGGTATACATACTCCTAGTTGGTGAGGTGGGGTTAGATTGTTAGGTGGTGGAGGGAAATGGCTAGCGTTAAGTCGAGTTTAGATGAGGTAGTTTGTCAGTGAGTGGTTCTCTCCTATGGAGCAGCTCAATGAGAGTTGGGGTGTAAACCAACCTGTCGTACGGCTCAGTGGAGTGACCCCGGGCTAACCTCAATATAAGTAGCTTAGGGAGCTGCCTCCACATAATCACAGCCTGGACAGGCCCCACTCAAAGACGGACATGTTTGGAGAACGTTAATCATATGTTTGGGTGCAGACCTTGGTTCTCAGCTTCTCTGTCAGACGTCCTTGGGTGAGGGATGCTCTTGGAGGTTGTCCTTGGACCACACACACGCATAAACACGCACACACGCACGTGCATGCCCACGCAGACGCGCGCACACACGCACATACACGCGCACGCACACAGAGACAAACACACACAAGCACAGACAAACACACATACACTCATTCACAACAGTGTGCTAAAAGTGGGTGTATATTCATGTCCACATCTGTTATCTTCTCAAACAAAAGAGAGCTGCAGTTTTTTTACACAGTTTTTTTCTCTGCTCATCTACTGGCTTGTTTATGTTTATACTGAATTCATGGGGCCCGTCCCCTTTTCCTTCACAGTGGCATTCATCAATTCATTCATTGTCTTTGACTAGGGTTGAAAAACAATAGTTGAAAGGATCGGCATAGATTATTTAATGAAGGACATTGCTTGTGATTGCTACATTGCTTCCATGTGATGGAGGTGATATGGAGGACCTTGACCTATATCTGCGTCTCTTTGATGACCCTTGATTTCTGGTTCAGTCAAGCAAAAATGTAAAAGTTTGCTGCAATTCACGCAAATGAGCGCCAAGATGGATGTAGGGCGACTATGGAAAAATGCATTGTGATTGAGAATTTAGTTATACTGTATATCTCAAAAGACAGCCTAGCATTGTTCCAGCGATCATGAAACATCCATAGTGAATCTCCATTCAACATTAAAATGTAACAGAGAATGGTGCACCACAGTCCCATAGTTATAGATTAAAGTAACTCCTATATCCTCCATGAATATCCCTCAGGGCACCTGCTGTCTTTGTAACAACGCAACAAAAGATGCATTCAGCATTGCCCTGAAAAAGCCCTTCATTTTAAACCTTGGGAACTCATTATTCTTATGATAAGTTAACTGGTGTTGAAAACTCAATAGGGACTGAAATTACTTCATCCTCCGCCCCCTATCTAATCAGGCCTGCCTCTCTCGATGGTTGGAACCCGGTCCCAGTTCCATTATGATGAGTTCATTGAAGAGGTGCGAAAGACTCCGCGACCCAGAATCCCATTCTATTAGCCACATTCCAAACTGTGTTTATGTGGGATTAGTAGATCAGAAGAGCGGGGAAAGAGAAGGAGGGATGAATGGGGAAGAGAGGGAAGAGGGGGATGGATAGCTTTTAATTGGCAATGAACGGGTGGGCTTTAGTGCATGTAGACAGTGGTGCTCTGCACTGATCTCATAAGGAAACACATGATTGTTTGTTTGTTTTCTCCCATTGGTCAGTTCAGTAGAGTGACTGCTGAAGGACCCAATTGTGCCACAATGCCAGAGGGAGGCGAGAGAGGGATTAGGGGGAACCCAAAGGGTACTCTGGTTCTTCTCCTAAGGCATGGAAAGGGACAGAAACGAGGGGAGGAAGAATAGAGAGAGGGATAAAGAGAGTGATTGAAAGAGGTATGTAGAGGACGGGGCTGGGCGGAAAGGCATGAGAGCTTGTCTCCCCACATCCAATCCACTCAGGATAATCCCAGTCTTACATGAGAGTGTGTGTGCACAATGTGACATACGTGTTTGTGTCGTTTGTCTGTGTATGTTCGTGTGTATATGCAGGTCTGGTGTTGTTGACCTGTCGCACACAGAGCCTTCTGAGAATTGAAGCGTGCGTGTGATTTTGTCCTGCTGGGTTCCCTGAAATCTCTCTTTTTCCCTAAGCCATGCGTGTTGAGCAGGGAGGCCACACATCTAGGTCATTAGCGGTCACTCCTTCTTTCTCGTGCTTTCTCTCTTGTGTATATGTGTGTGTTATTTAGAGAGAATATCAGCAAGGTCCTTATCTTTTCCTTTATTAGGAGTATTACTCTGTGTGTGGGTCAGTGGCGGTCAGTGCCATTTATGATGAGGGAGGACAATTGTTTTTTTCAAGAGCATGGCCTTATTTCTATTTTTTTGTTGGATGACTTTAATTCATATTCCATTCACCCAGTTTAATGTAACGTTGATAGGTTTAGGCTACTACATGATACTCAAATTTCCCTCATACCCATCTGAGTTTGCTACAGCCTAGCGGATGAATGAAAGTTTACAATGTAGGTGCACACAGGTCTAGAGAAAATGTTGAGATAACAGACAGTGACACATGGACAGACTGTGACACATTCAATACCGCCTTGCACACTCTTGCCTGCATCTAGCTTATCTAGGGTGTAATCATTAGTCCAACAGTTGTAAACAAGAGTTTCTATTGGACAAATTCAGGTGTTTTTTATCCCCGTTTCATTTGCTTCCGTTTAAGAAACGTTTTGCTCCAGAATCAGTGGAATGAATCAAGCATAAACACAGTTCACTTTCATAAGCAGCAACGTTGTATTCCTTCTATCCTCTATGAACTCTCTTCCTCTTACCTTCTCCCTTTGTTTGTGGACTTCAATGAACAACACATCAGCTGTATGTGACCAGGCGACAAAAACTTTCCAAGCCAAACCATGTCATAACTGCTACACACAGCCTACATAGTTGTCCACATATTACAGTAGCTAGTCCTAGTCAACATAGCTAATAGAACTAATGCGTTAGTAAACCCGCTACAATCCTGCAGTAACGTTAGTCAGTAAGCAATACATTAATAAAACCAAAAGCTTTACCTTGACTTGGAAGAGTTCCAGTCCAGTGTTGTGTTGGACAGTCGTAGCCAGTAAGCTAACATAGCATCCCTCTGTTTGAGCCGAGTGTTTGTGTAGACTAAACTAGCCAGCTGCATTTGCTAGCTAAGTAAGTGAAACTGAAAGTGAAAAAAAGATGACATCTCTCACTCTTGCTTCTCCTTAATTTTTGAAGAAATTAATATGCTGAAAATAACTATTTTCTTTCTCTCTCTTTGAGTCTACAACTCACCACATTTTATGCACTGCAGTGCTAGCTAGCTGTAGTTTATGCTTTTAGTACTAGATTTATTCTCTGATCCTTTGATTGGGTGTCAATTCCTGCTACAAGAGCTCTGATAGGTTGGAGGACATCCTCCGGATGTTGTCATAATTACCATAAGTCTATGGAACGGACTCTTGAGTTGCGCCAGCGGCCTAAGGCACTGATCAGTGCTAGAGTCGTCACTACAGATCCAGGTTCGATCCCGGGCAGTGTCGCAGCCGACCGCAACCGGAAGACCCATGAGGCGGCGCACAATTGGCTCAGTGTCCTCAGGGTTAGGGGAGGGTTTGGCCGGCTGGGATGTCCTTGTCCCATCATGCTCTTGCGACTCCTTGTGTGAGCTGGGCGCATGCACGCTGACTTCGGTTGTCAACCTTACTGTGTTTCCTCCGACTCATTGGTGCGGCTGGCTTCCGGGTTAATCGAGCAGTGTGTTAAGAAGCAGTGCGGCTTGGTGGGTCCTGTTTCGTAGGACGCATGGCTCTCGACCTTCGCCTCTCCCGAGTTCGCACGGGAGTTGCAGTGATGGTTCAAGACTGTGATTGCCAATTGGATATCATGAAATTGGGGAATTAAAAAAAATATATATAATAACTATGAAACGGGCTGACAACCAAGAGCCTCCAATGTTTTGTAATGAAGTCAATGTACCAAGAGGGGGACGGAAGATAGCTGGCCTCCAGCTACACTACCGTTGCTACCCTACAGAGTGCTGTTGAGGCTACTGGAGACCGTCATTGCAAAACAGTGTGTTTTAATCAATTATTTGGTAGACGTGAAAATATTTAGTAATGTTTTATCTAAAAAGGCTAACTTTTTCAATGTTTATTTTTTTTTTATTCACTTAGGAGGATGGTCCTCCCCTTCCCCCACTGGTGTGGGTGGGTACATGTCCCGCCTGTGGACTATAGATTTGAATCCAGACACACTGTATTTATGTTATTTTGTCTCTGTCGTGTAATGCTTTGAACATAGCAGTATAGTATACAGTTGAAGTAGGAAGTTTACATACACTTAGGTTGGAGTCATTAAAACTCGTTTTCAACCACTCCACAAATGTCTTGTTAACAAACTATAGTTTTGGCAAGTCTGTTAGGACATCTACTTCGTGCATGACACAAGTAATTTTTCCAACAATTGTTTACAGACTTTTAAGTCACTGTATCAATATTCCAGTGGGTCAGAAGATTACATTACGTTAACTGTGCCTTTAAACAGCTTGGAAAATTAAAGAAAATTATGTCATGGCTTTAGAAGCTTCTGATAGGCCAATTTACATAATTTGAGTCAATTGGAGGTATACCTGTGGATGTATTTCAAAGCCTACCTTCAAACTCAGTGCCTCTTTGCTTGACATCATGGGAAAATCAAAATAAGTCAGCCAAGACCTCCATTGTAGACCTCCACAAGTCTGGTTCATCCTTGGGAGCAATTTCCAAACGCCTGAAGGTACCATGTTCATCAAACAATAGTACACAACTATAAACACCATGGGACCACGCTGCCGTCAATCCGCTCAGGAAGGAGACGTGTTCTGTCTCCTAAAGATTGGCGTACTTTGGTGCGAAAAGTGCAAATCAATCCCAGAACAACAGCAAAGGACCCTGTGAAGATGCTGGAGGAAACACGTACAAAAGTATCTATATCCACAGTTAAATGAGTCCTATATTGACATAACCTTAAAGGACGCTCAGCAAGGAAAACAGCCATAAAGAGGCCAGACTACGGTTTGCAACTGCACATGGGGACAAAGATCGTACTTTTTGGAGAAATGTCCTCTGGTCTGATGAATCAAAAATAGAACTGTTTGGTCATAATGACCATTGTTATGTTTGGAGGAAAAAGGGGGAGGCTTGCAAGCCAAATAACAGCATCCCAACCGTGAAGCATTGAGGTGGCAGCATCATGTTGTGGGGTGCTTTGCTGCAGGAGGAACTGGTGCACTTCACAAAATAGATGGCATCATGAAGGAGGAAAAGTATGTGGATATATTGAAGCAACATCTCAAGACATCAGTCAGGAAGTTAAAGCTTGGTCGCAAATGGGTCCTCCAAATGGACAATGACCCCAAGCGTACTTCCAAAGTTGTGGCAAATGGCTTAAGGACAACAAAGTCAAGATGTTGGAGTGGTTGTCACAGAGCCCTGACCTCAATCCTGTAGAACATTTGTGGGCAGAACTGAAAAAGTGTGTGCGAGCAAGGAGGCCTACAAACCTGACTCAGTTACACCAGCTCTGTCAGGATTCACCCAACTTATTGTGGGAAGCTTGTGGAAGGCTACACAAAACGTTTGACCCAAGTTAAACAATGTAAAGGCAATGCTATCAAATACTAATTGAGTGTATGTCAACTTCTGACCCACTGGGAAGGTAATGAAAAAAATAAATGCTGAATTAAATCATTCTCTCTACTATTATTCTGACATTTCAAATTCTTAAAATAAAGTTGAGATTCTACCTGACATTAGACAGGGAATTTTACGAATATTAAATGTCAGGGATGGTGAAAAACTGAGTTTACATGTATTTGGCTAAGGTGTACAGTCGTGGCCAAAAGTTTTGAGAATGACACAAATATACATTTTCACAAAGTCTGCTGCCTCAGTGTCTTTATATATTTTTGTCAGATGTTACTATGGAATACTGAAGTACAATTACAAGCATTGTATAAGTGTCAAAGGCTTTTATTGACAATTACATGAATTTGATGTAAAGAGTTCATATTTGCAGTGTTGACCCTTCTTTTTCAAGACCTCTGCAATCTGCCCTGGCATGCTGTCAATTAACTTCTGGGCCACATCCTGACTGATGGCAGCCCATTCCTGCATAATCAATGCTTGGAGTTTGTCAGAATTTGTGAGTTTTTGTTTGTCCACCTGCATTTTGAGGATTGACCACAATTTCTCAATGGGATTAAGATCTGGGGAGTTTCCTGGCCATGGACCCAAAATATCAATGTTTTGTTCCCCGAGCCACTTAGTTATGGCAAGGTGCTCCATCATGCTGGAAAAGGCATTGTTCGGCATTGTTCGTCACCAAACTGTTCCTGGATGGTTGGGAGAAGTTGTCTCGGAGGATGTGTTGGTGCCATTCTTTATTCATGGCTGTTTAGGCAAAATTGTGAATGAGCCCACTCCCTTGGCTGAGAAGCAACCCCATACACGAATGGTCTCAGGATGCTTTACTGTTGGCATGACACAGGACTGATGGTAGCGCTCACCTTGTCTTCTCCAGACAATGCCCCAAACAATAAGAAATCAATTCATCAGAGAAAATGACTTTACCCCAGTCCTCAGCAGTCCAATCCCTGTACCTTTTGCAGAATATCAGTCTGTCCCTGATGTTTTTCCTGGAGAAAAGTGGCTTATTTTCTGCCCTTCTTGACACCAGGCCATCCTCCAAAAGTCTTCACCTCATGCGCGTGCAGATGCACTCACACCTGCCTGCTGCCATTCCTGAGCAAGCTCTGTACTGGTGGTACCCCGATCCCGCAGCTGAATCAACTTTAGGAAACGGTCCTGGCACTTGCTGGATTTTCTTGGGCAACCTTAAGCCTTCTTCACAACAATTGAACCGCTCTCCTTGAAGTTCTTGATGATCCGATAAATGGTTGATTTAGGTGCAATCTTACTGGCAGCAATATCCTTGCCTGTGAAGCCCTTTTTGTTCAAAGCAATGATGACGGCACGTGTTTCCTTGCAGGTAACCATTATTTTACAGAGGAAGAACAATGATTCCGATCACCACCTTCATTTTGAAGCTTCCAGACATTTATTCAAACTCAATCAGCATGACAGAGTGATCTCCAGCCTTGTCCTCGTCAAAACCCACACCTGTGTTAACGAGAGAATCACTGACATGATGTCAGCTGGTCCTTTTGTGGCAGGGCTGAAATGCAATGGACATGTTTTGGGGGGATTCAGTTCATTTGCATGGCAAAGAGGGACTTTGCAATAAATTGCAAATCGTCTGATCACTCTTCATAACATTCTGGAGTATATGCAAATTGCCATCATACAAACTGAGGCAGCAGACTTTGTGAAAATTAATATATGTGTCATTCTCAAAACTTTTGGCCACGACTGTATGTAAACTTCTGACTTCAACTGTAGATCAGGGGTACTCAACTCTTACCTTACGAGGTCCGGAGCCTGCTGGTTCTCTGTTCTGCCTGATACTTATTTGCACACACCTGGTGTCCCAGGTCTAAATCAGTCCTTAATTAGAGGGGAACAATTAAAAAATGCAGTGAAACTGGCTTTGAGGTCCAGAGTTGAGTTTGTTGGATTTAGATACAGATATATACGGTATAGCAAATACACATCAAGGATTGTTTATTTTTTATAAAATGCAATAAACTGGATTGATGTCATTGTTTCATTCTAACATCAGATTATTCAAATATGTAATACAAATCTCCAAACTTCTTTTTGTTTTGTTTTATAGCACTATATAATGCTTCAGGGCTAATTTCGATAGCATTTTGGTATGTTTTTCTAGATTCATAACATGAAACATCATTCATAAAGCAATTATCCCTTAGTAAATACTCCAATAGTTTAAGCGTATGTTGCAGAACAGTGATAGGAATATTTATTGATCGTAGGGGTGTTAGCAATCAGTGACAGAGTTGACAAGCCTCTGATTGAGTTGACAACTGATACTCAAAACTGATTTTTGCCTCTAGAAATATGTTTATTATAAACATTTGGAAAATGTGGAAAATTATTCATTTAAAAATCCCCAATAAGAATAACCATTCTATCAGATTTTACAGCACTCTGACGGAGTTGATGTTAGACTAAATCTTACGGAGTTGACAAATTAGTATCAATTTAGTTTTTCCTCAGTTGCTTTATGACTCTAAAACCTAATTAAATGTAACATAGCTGAACCGTAAATCATATTCTATCTTAATCTATAAGGATGATTGGAGTTGACAGATTATGGTTGTGACCATGGTGATTTCAGTATTGTTTGTTTAAACCAATCAAAAGTAGAGGACTTTCAGGACCATGCATTGTCTTGATGTGCTACATGTTATCAGGAGATGAAGAACAGGTTGTCATAGTATAACTGACCCTGCACATTTTTGATTCATTTAGGATTTTAGATACGTTTTTTAGGAATCACAGAGAGCTATTGCAAGAAACTACATGAGATCCTTTATCAGTCATTATTATTTTTTGACTGTTTTTAGAATTGAATAATGAATAATATTGAAAATATTTTGAAAATTACAAAAAAAATCAAATTAAATAAATGTAATTAAATAAAATTCCCCTAAATATGCATTTTAAGCAACAATTCTGAATTTTTCCAACTATAAAAATAAAGTTTCCCTGCCGGACAATGATTTTCCCAACTTTTAAGAATCCCTGAGATACAAGCACATAAAATGGCTAGGTAAATAAAAAAACACTGTTCAACCTATTTTACTGTTAAACCTATCAGTTGATGTGTACTGGTCCATGTTGTTCTTTTTGATTTCTCCCCTTGGCTTTTCTGTTCTAAACTGCTTCCCCAGTGTTTTATCCCAGTGGGAGTTGGCCACCCCTAACCTTTGATTGACAGCTGAGAATGACCACTGTTCATCCCAGAGTATAATTTTATTACCATATCATTACCATACTATTACCATATTGCTTTATACCCGTCTCTCGCTAGGGGAGGAGTCATTTAAGAGAGCAAGAGAGAGAAATATAGAGATAAAATGAGAGAGTGTGTGTGTGTTCGTGTTCTTGCGTGTCTGTCTGAGTGTATGGGTGTGTGTTCAATTTAACATGTTTGTATGTGTGCTTGTCAGTTGTGGCAATTGATCGTTTGTCTCATTTGAAAAACGAAATTACTTAATATTCTATCAATAGAGGAATGAGTTGTCTGTCTGTCTGTCTGTCTGTCTGTCTGTCTGTCTGAAATTAATTGCATCATCTTTACCATGGCTACTGTAACATCAGACTACCAGATGTGGTTGATGTCACTCATTAAGGAGTAGAGAGAGTCATAGAATCACAATCCGTCACTGTGGACTATTGAATGTGTCTTTGTGAATAGCATAATGTCATTGGGTTTGTTTGTCTGTTCATGTGTCTCCATGCATCTCTATCTTGTGTGTGCGTGCGCACGTGCATGCGCATTAGGGCGGGGTGGTATACCGTAATTTACTATATATCGGTATTGATGAACAGACCGGTTTGAGTTTTTTGTACTTTTACTTCTATAATGGTATTTCAATGTTTGCTTTGTTAACTGATATGCTACTTCGGTGCGTTTAATATCCATTTTTATAGTTTACTCTGTTTGCTACTACTAGTCATCTCTCTCCCTCTCCTCCTGCTGCTGCATGCCGCTAACCACACCAAGCCCTGCCCCCTCTCACTCAAGGAGAGAGCAGTTGCTTGATCACTGAGTCACAAGCACTTTCTTGCCGTTCACTCTCCATGGTCAGATGAATGTAACAATGTTGGTGACATGCTGCGTTCCACAAGCGTTCTATACACTATTCGTTTGTGTGTCTTACTGTCTGCAAACTACTATCTGATAGTTTGTCTTTTCTTAGCAAGGTGTTGCTAAAATAGTTTGTGTTAGCCGCTAATGCTAATCGCTAGTTAGTTTCTAAATGTACTTAGCGCAAACATAGCTAGCTAGCTAACGCTACCTGGTACCAGTGCTGGTGTAGGCCTTGATAAACATGTTTGTTTAACAGTATCTAATCATAGAGTAATAAGTGAAACATCAA
Source organism: Oncorhynchus clarkii lewisi (assembly GCF_045791955.1). NCBI lineage: Eukaryota > Metazoa > Chordata > Actinopteri > Salmoniformes > Salmonidae > Oncorhynchus > Oncorhynchus clarkii. The sequence goes on along the minus strand of NC_092168.1, from coordinate 25,017,178 downwards.
TATGTTGGCTAGCTAGCTAACTAGCTACACGAAGTAAGAAAACATGTCATATAACATCTAATTAGGGTCACCTGGAAACAATTCATTCCTCCCTGGTTTATTAATTTGTTGTAATGTAAAACAACATTGTGTTCAAGGTGCTGCCCACTATATTCTAACTGTAGAATTAGAATAATCATTGTATTTCCATGATCCCAACAGCTAACAATTAACTCGGCCTATATTTTTTGCCCATATCATGCTGCATGGCACAGTGTTGAAATTACAATAAAAGTACAGGAAATGCAGAAATTGATGAAAAAATAAAAACGTTTTTGTTTGGAGTTGGATTGAACATGATAAATGGAGAAACCCCCATTAAAGTCACTTATAATTTATGCGTTGCCACCCTAGTGTCATGAACTACTCATAAAGCATATTTAGAACTTTTATTATTCAAAGACATAAAATACCGACAAATACCGTCAAAACTGTTGTGATATGATATTTTGTCCATATCACCCAGCCCTAACGTGCATACGACAGTAGGACACAGTGTGCATGTCTGCTGTTCCAGTAACCGGTGTTCCTGGCATCATGGCTCAGAATAGCCTGGCAGGGATGTGTAAATTATAGATTAGGTCACTGAGCACTGTGCTGGTACAGGCTATCAATATATGTGTGTGGATATGTCTGTCAATGTGTGCGCGCATTACTGTGCATTTGTGTGTGTGTGTCTGTGTGCGTACATGCGTGCGTTTGTGTGTGTGGCCTGGATTCCTAGAGTACGTCAGTGCTGTACTGTGTGCTTGGCGTAGTGCAGGGAAAATGTTGCGGTATGAGTCCCTGCTGTGGTTTTATTTAGCTGTGACGCTCTGCTCCCCTTCTGAACAGAACAGAGATGGAAAACACAGACAGGAATCGCCATCACCTCAACATCATCAGCATAGCAGCAATAGCTTAACCACAACACAGACTGTGTGCATGTCTGTATCTTAGCTTCTGTTTACTGCAGTAACGCAACAGGTTCACTTCTATACCCAGGGCAGTGAAACAGTGGGTTTGTAACCAGGGGAAAGGGGTTAGACTAAACATTTTTGGACATTTCTCCACTACATTGAAAACCTTTATACAGTGATAAAGCTATATGAGGAGTTTCAGTTTCTGCCCTTAGCAACAATCAGTTGGTCGCTAGTCGGTCGCTGGCATTAAATGGCTGTGGATGATTTGAATTCTTGTCTGATTGATCTGCCTGCGTATTGACTG
>NC_092168.1:24023433-24045933 GCF_045791955.1 Oncorhynchus clarkii lewisi | reverse complement strand
CTCTCTCACTGTCTCTAGTTCTCTCTCTCTCCCCCTCTCTCACTGTCTCTAGTTCTCTCTCACTGTCTCTAGTTCTCTCTCTCTCTCACTGTCTCTAGTTCTCTCTCACTGTCTCTAGTTCTCTCTCTCTCTCACTGTCTCTAGTTCTCTCTCTCTCTCTCTCACTGTCTCTAGGTTCTCTCTCTCTCTATTTCTCTCTCTCTCTCTCTCACTGTCTCTAGTTCTCTCTCTCTCGCTCACTCTCTCACTGTCTCTATTTCTCTCTCTCTCTCACTGTCTCTAGTTCTCTCTCTCTCTCACTGTCTCCAGTTCTCTCTCTCTCTCCCTCTCTCTCTCTCTCTCTCTCTCTCTCTCTCTCTCTCTCACTGTCTCTAGTTCTCTCTCTCTCTCTCTCTCACTGTCTCTAGTTCTCTCTCTCTCTCTCACACTGTCTCTAGTTCTCTCTCTCTCTCTCTCTCTCTCTCTAGTTCTCTCTCTCTCACTGTCTCTAGTTCAATTCAATTCAATTCAATTCAAGGGCTTTATTGGCATGGGAAACGTGTTAACATTGCCAAAGCAAGTGAGGTAGACAACATACAAAGTTAATATATAAAGTGAAAAACAACAAAAATGAACAGTAAACATTACACAAACAATGTACAAATGGTTAAAGGACACAAGATAAAATAAATAAGCATAAATATGGGTTGTATTTACAATGGTGTGTGTTCTTCACTGGTTGCCCTTTTCTCGTGGCAACAGGTCACAAATCTTGCTGCTGTGATGGCACACTGTGGAATTTCACCCAGTAGATATGGGAGTTTTTCAAATTTGGATTTGTTTTCGAATTCTTTGTGGATCTGTGTAATCTGAGGGAAATATGTCTCTCTAATATGGTCATACATTGGGCAGGAGGTTAGGAAGTGCAGCTCAGTTTCCACCTCATTTTGTGGGCAGTGAGCACATAGCCTGTCTTCTCTTGAGAGCCATGTCTGCCTACGGCGGCCTTTCTCAATAGCAAGGCTATGCTCACTGAGTCTGTACATAGTCAAAGCTTTCCTTAATTTTGGGTCAGTCACAGTGGTCAGGTATTCTGCCGCTGTGTACTCTCTGTTTAGGGCCAAATAGCATTCTAGTTTGCTCTGTTTTTTTGTTAATTCTTTCCAATGTGTCAAGTAATTATCTTTTTGTTTTCTCATGATTTGGTTGGGTCTAATTGTGCTGTTGTCCTGGGGCTCTGTAGGGTGTGTTTGTGTTTGTGAACAGAGCCCCAGGACCAGCTTGCTTAGGGGACTCTTCTCCAGGTTCATCTCTCTGTAGGTGATGGCTTTGTTATGGAAGGTTTGTGAATCGCTTCCTTTTAGGTGGTTGTAGAATTTAACGGCTCTTTTCTGGATTTTGATAATTAGTGGGTATCGGCCTAATTCTGCTCTGCATGCATTATTTGGTGTTCTACGTTGTACACGGAGGATATTTTTGCAGAATTCTGCATGCAGAGTCTCAATTTGGTGTTTGTCCCATTTTGTGAAGTCTTGGTTGGTGAGCGGACCCCAGACCTCACAACCATAAAGGGCAATGGGCTCTATGACTGATTCAAGTATTTTTAGCCAGATCCTAATTGGTATGTTGAAATTGATGTTTCTTTTGATGGCATTTCTCTCTCTCTCTCTCTCTCTCTCTCTCTCTCTCTCTCTCTCTCTCTCTCTCTCTCTCTCTCTCTCTCACTGTCTCTAGTTCTCTCTCTCTCTCACTGTCTCTAGTTCTCTCTCTCTCTCACTGTCTCTAGTTCTCTCTCTCTCTCTCTCTCACTATCTCTAGTTCTCTCTCTCTCTCCCCCTCTCTCACTGTCTCTAGTTCTCTCTCTCTCTCACTGTCTCTATTTCTCTCTCTCTCTCTCTCTCTCTCTATCTCTCTCTCTCTCTCTCTCTCTCCCCCTCTCTCACTGTCTCTAGTTCTCTCTCTCTCTCTCACTGTCTCTATTTCTCTCTCTCTCTCTCACTGTCTCTAGTTCTCTCTCTCTCTCACTGTCTCTAGTTATCTCTCTCTCTCACTGTCTCTAGTTATCTCTCTCTCTCACTGTCTCTAGTTCTCTCTCTCTCTCACTGTCTCTAGTTCTCTCTCTCTCTCTCTCACTGTCTCTAGTTCTCTCTCTCTCCCCTCTCTCACTGTCTCTAGTTCTCTCTCACTGTCTCTAGTTCTCTCTCTCTCTCACTGTCTCTAGTTCTCTCTCTGTCTCTAGTTCTCTCTCTCTCTCTCTCTCTCACTGTCTCTAGTTCTCTCTCTCTCTCACTGTCTCTAGTGTTCTCTCTCTCTCTCTCTCTCTCTAGTTCTCTCTCTCTCTCACTGTCTCTAGGTTCTCTCTCTCTCTCTCTCTCTCTATCTCTCTCTCTCTCTCTCTCTCTCACTGTCTCTAGTCCTCTCTCTCTCTCCCCGTCTCTCACTGTCTCTAGTTCTCTCTCTCTCTCTCTCTCTCTCTCTCTCCCCCTCTCACTGTCTCTAGTTCTCTCTCTCTCTCTCTCTCTCTCTCTCTCTCCCTCTCACTGTCTCTAGTTCTCTCTCTCTCTCTCTCTCTCTCACACTGTCTCTATTTCTCTCTCTCTCTCTCTCTCTCTCTCTCTCTCTCTCACTGTCTCTAGTTCTCTCTCTCTCTCTCCCCCCCTCTCTCACTGTCTCTAGTTCTCACACTGTCTCTATTTCTCTCTCTCTCGCTCTCTCTCTCTCTCTCTCTCTCTCTCACTGTCTCTAGTTCTCTCTCTCTCTCTCTCTCTCTCTCTCTCACTGCCTCTAGTTCTCTCTCTCTCTCTCTCACTGTCTCTAGTTCTCTCTCTCTCTCTCTCTCTCTCTCTCTCTCTCTCTCACTGTCTCTAGTTCTCTCTCTCTCTCTCACTGTCTCTAGTTCTCTCTCTCCCTCTCTCTCTCTCTCACTGTCTCTAGTTCTCTCTCTGTCTCTCTCACTGTCTCTCTCTCTCTCTCTCTAGTTCCCTCTCTCTCTCTCTCTCACTGTCTCTAGGTTCTCTATCTCTCTCACTGTCTCTCTATTTCTCTCTCTCTCACTGTCTCTCTATTTCTCTCTCTCTCACACTGTCTCTAGTTCTCTCTCTTTCGATCATATTTATGAAGAGCTCAAGTCTTATCTCCTCACAGCTGCAGATGGTCTCACTTGAAATGATTTCTAAAACTTTGAGGCGAAGGAATAGAGAGAGAGAGAGAGGATAAGAAAGTCAGGCGGACCAGAGAAAGAAAAGAAAGCGAGGGAGGAAGAGAGATAAAAAGATAGAGAGATGGAGAAATTAGGAAAATTAACTAGGAGGAGCTCAAACTATTAATAATTCAGATGTTTATGAAAGCAGGATAGAACATATCCAGAATCATTTGATCAGAAACCCGTTTTCCATCCAACCTTATCATGCAAGTAAAGGATAAAAATGTCACGACAGGCTTGATGGGAAAAGCTACTTTGTCTGTAAACTTTCCAAATGTCCACAAAACAAGATACGCTAGACAAGGTGGGATCTTTTTGTGTCTGTAAAATTAATTATGTGAGAAATGGTGGTGGAAACACTTATACGCCTACCGATCCACCCCGACCAACCACCTTACATTAGTTTTTGCCTTAACTAACCTGTCTTATGTGACCATACCAAACGTGATATATCATACTAATTTTAATATCCTGGATTTACATTGACTATGTTACGTCTAGTCTATGAGACCAAGCTGGTTTATTAGGCTACAGATGAAATAAGTTATGATGAACTTCACAGGGTGGTGAAAATGTAAACGCAACATGCAACAATTTCAAAGATTTTACTGAGTTACAGTTCATATAAGGAAATCAGTCAAATGAACTAAATTCATTAGGCTCTAATCTATGGATTTCACATGACTGGGAATACAGATATATTGGTCACGGATGCCTTGAAGAAAAAAGTAGGGATCAGAAAACCAGTCAGTATCTGGTGTGACCACAATTTACCTCATGCAGCGCGACACATTTCCTTCGCATAGAGTTGATCAAGCTGTTGATTGTGGCCTGTGGAATGTTGTCCCACTCCTCTTCTTCTTCTGTGCGAAGTTGCTGGATATTGGTGGGAACTGGAACACGCTGTCGTACATGTCGATCCAGAGCATGTCAAATATGCTCAATGGGTGACATGTCTGGTGAACATGCAGGCCATGGAAGAACTGGGACATTTTCAGCTTCCAGGAATTGTATACAGATCCTTGCAACATGGGGCCGTGGATTATCATGCTGAAACATGAAGTGATGGTGGTGGATGAATGGCACTACAATGGGCCTCAGGATCTCGTCACTGTATCTCTGTGCATTGATTGCCATTGATAAAATGCAATTGTGTTCATTGTCCGTAGCTTATGCGTTCCCATACCATAACCCCACCACAACCATGGAGCACTGTTCACAATGTTGATCAGCAAACCGCTCACCCACACGACACCATCTGCCCGGTACAGTTGAAACCTGGATTCAGTGTTCTCCAGCGTGCCAGTGGCCATCGAAGGTGAGCATTTTCCGACTGAAGTCGGTTACGATGCCAAACTGCAGTCAGGTCATGACCCTGGTGAGGACGACGAGCACGCAGATAATCTTCCCTGAGACGGTTTCTGACAATTTATGCAGAAATTCTTTGGTTGTGTAAACCCACAGTTTCATCAGTTGTCCGGGTGGCTGGTCTTAGGCGTTCCCGGATGTGGAGGTCCTGGGCTAGCATTGTTACACACAGTCTGCGGTTCTGAGGCCGGTTGGGCGTACTGCCAAATTCTCTAAAACGACATTGGAGGCGGCTTATGGAAGAGAAATTAACATTCAATGTTCTGGCAACCGCTCTGGTGGACATGCCTGCAGTCAGCATATCAATTGCACGCTCCCTCAAAACTTGAGACATCTGTGGCACTGTGTTGTGTGACAAAACTACACATTTTAGAGTGGCCTTTTATTGTCCCCAGCACAAGGTGCACCTCTGTAATCATCATGCTGTTTAATCAGCTTCTTGATATACCACATCTTTCATGTGGATGGATTATCTTGGAAAAGGAGGAATACTCACTAACAGGGATGTGAACAAATTTGTGCACAATATTTGAGAGAAATAAGCTTTTTGTGCGTATGAACAATTTCTGGGATCTTTTATTTCAGCTCGTAAAACCTGAAACCAACCCTTTACTTTTTGTTCAATTTAAAATAATCTTGGTCTTTTGTCCATAATAATCTCATCATGTAGGCTATATCTGCGAGCTGTTAGCTAGAGCGTACGTGCCAATACCAGAGTGGGCACATTCGCTAAATGCAAAAAAATTTGGGTCAAAACCTACAGTTGTAAATCCATTTAACTTGTATTTTTTGTTCGGAATTTATTCACAAAAGTCAGTTTTATATGCGTCATCAGACACAGGCTTTTATCCGCAACAAGTCCATTTGATGGAAACACGTCTCTGGTGGGAAAATTCGCCTATTTTATTTATGTGACTTTTTGAATATTCACATGAAAATCTGTCGTCAATTGGATGGAAACCTAGCTCTTTTAAGGAATTCTTTGTGTGCAGGAGGGGATCCTCTAGCTCTCATGAGGAGGATTCATCAACAAAATTAGAGATTCTCACACATGCTTCTATGCAAGGGTAGATGACAGACAACATCATTGTCGTACACACACAAGCAACCTTTGTCTAAGGTGGTTAGATAGGCGGCCATTGTCTATCATTCTTTCATGCTATCTGACTCTCTCTCTCATGTGTAAATAAACACTCATCCTCACTCTAACCTCCTAGCACACACACACACACACACACACACACACACACACACACACATATACAGGTAGAAATTACACAAACACACGACTACACACACACACAAACATCCAATGACGAGAGCTGTAGTGCAGACAGAGAAACCATGGCAACGCTGAGTTGCTAAATAGTTGAACAGAATGAATGTGTGCCGATCTCTCTCTCTCTCTCTCTCTCTCTCTCTCTCTCTCTCTCTCTCTGTCGCTCTCTCTCTCTGTCGCTCTCTCTCTCTGTCGCTCTCTCTCTGTCTCTCTGTCTCTGTGTAAGAGTACGTGTGTGTCAGAGTATATGTGTTTGTGTGTGTGCGTGCGTGCGTGCGTGCGTGCGTGCGTGCGTGTCCATGGCTGACAGAGGCTCTTCACAGACTCCTCTGTTTAGATTGCTCTTGATTGTGTAAACCACACACTGTGTGTGTGTCTTGAGGAGTAGCTGATTCCCGATTGAGCTTTCTATTGTTGCTGGACTTCCCCCGAGATGAAATGGAGGGAGAGAAAGAAAGAATGAACAATCTAGTCTCCTTTCTTGAGATGTCTGGGCTGGCCACCCGTGTCTGTCTCTTCTTTTTTTTATCCATATCTATCCAACGTTCTCTCTTTTTTTCATTCTCTCTATGCTTCTGTATCTCTTTCTCTCTACCCTCTCTCTATCTCCCTCTCTATCCCCCCCTCCCCCGTCCCTTTAGTGGTAGACTCAGCTGTGATCAGTAATGCTCTTTGGAGAGGTGGGAGCTGTTTTGTTTTGGTTGTTAAAGCATTCCCTGTCTACCTCAGCTTTGAGTAGGTGTGTGTGTGTGTGTGTGTGTGTGTGTGTGTGTGTGTGTGTGTGTGTGTGTGTGTGTGTGTGTGTGTGTGTGTGTGTGTGTGTGTGTGTGTGTGTGTGTGTGTGTGTGTGTGTGTGTGTGTGTGTGTGTGTGTGTGTGTGTGTGTGTGTGTTCGTTCGTTCGTTCGTTCCCTGGATGCGCTTCAGCCTTGACTGACAGTGGATTAAATGAGGCTTATTTAACTTTCCTCCAGTCTCAGGTGAAGTACTTGTGTGTGTCTACCAAACGGGACTCCGACAGTGTGTTCTTTGTGCTCCTTCCTCAGATGCAGTCGTGGTTTGGCACCTTCAACCCAGAGAGGGAGAGGAGAAAGGTAAAGACCCATAATTTTCATTACTCAAGTCAGTCATTGATTGGTTTTTAAAATGAGTTCCCTCATCTACTGAAATGTTCCTGGAATCTAAGCCGCGCGCGCGCGCACACACACACACACGGCCGTTTTGTGGATTAGAGTGTATGTTGGATTAGCTGAGGTCCTGTTTGGTAGATTCTTACTCGCCAGGGAGCAGTTGTACCCCTGACCCCGTGCTTTGAGTGTATGTTATAGTTTTTTTTATAGCCTGGTTTGCTAACTACCTCTCTCAAAGAGTGCAGTGTATAAAGTAAGAACATCTACTCTCTCAGCCACTGCCTGTCACCAAGGGTGTACCCCAAGACTCGATCCTAGGCCCCACGCTCTTTTCAATTTACATCAACAACATAGCTCAAGCAGTAGGAAGCTCTCTCATCCATTTATATGCGGATGATACAGTCTTATACTCAGCTGGCCCCTCCCTGTATTTTGTCTTAAATGCTCTAAAACAAAGCTTTCTTAGTGTCCAACAAGCTTTCTCTACCCTTAACCTTGTTCTGAACACCTCCAACCCAAAGATCATGTGGTTTGGTAAGAAAAATGCCCCTCTCCCCACCGGTGTGATTACTACCTCTGAGGGTTTGGAGCTTGAGGTAGTCACCTCATACAAGTACTTGGGAGTTTGGCTAGACTGTATACTGTCCTTCTCTCAGCACATATCAAAGCTGCAGGCTAAAGTTACATCTAGACCTGGTTTCCTCTATCGTAGTCGCTCCTCTTTCACCCCAGCTGCCAAACTAACCCTGATTCAGATGACCACTCTACCCATATTAGATTACGGAGACGCAATTTACAGATTGGCAGGTAAGGATGCTCTCGAGCGGCTAGATGTTCTTTACCATTTGGCCATCAGATTTGCCATCAGATTTGCCACCAATGCTCCATATAGGACACATCAAGGATATTCAAAGTCTTGTCCCAAAGCCACTCCTGCATTGTCTTGATGTGCTTAGGGCTGTTGTCCTGTTGGAAGGTGAACCTTCACCCCCAGTCTTAGGTTCTGAGCACTCTGAAGTAGATTTTCATCAAGGATCTATGTGTACTTTTCTGCGTTCATCTTTCCCTCAATCCTGACTAGTTTCCCAGTCCCCTCCGCTGAAAAGCATCCTCACAGCACGATGCTACCACTACCATGCTTCACCGTAGGGATGGTGCCAGGTTTCCTCCAGACGTGACTCTTGGCATTCAGGCCAAAGAGTTCAATCTTGGTTTCATCAAACCAGAGAATCTTGTTTCTCATGGTCTGAGAGTCCTTTACTCCAAGCAGATGTCATGTGCCTTTTACTGAGGAGTGGCTTCTGTCTGGCCACTACCATAAAGGCCTGATTGGTGGAGTGATGCAGAGATGGTTGTCCTTCTGGAAGGTTCTCCTATCTCCACAGATGAACTCTATAGCTCTGTCAGAGTGACCATTGGGTTCTTGGTCACCAAGGCCCTTCTCTCCTGATTGCTCAGTTTGGCTGGGCGGCCAGCTCTAGGAATAGTCTTGGTGGTTCCAAACTTCTTCCATAACAGCCACTGTGTTCTTGGGGACCTTCAATGCTCCAGAAATGTTTTGGTACCTTTCCCCAGATCTGTGCCTCGACATAATCTTGTCTCGGCGCTCTATGGATAATTTCTTTGACCTCATTACTTGTTTTTTTCTCTGACATGCACTGTCGACTGTGGGAATGTATATAGACAGGTGTGTACCTTTCTAAATCATGTCCAATCAATTGAATTTACCCCAGGTGGACTCCAATCAAGTTGTAGAAACATCTCAAGGATGATCAATGGAAACAGGATGCACCTGAGCTCAATTTCGAGTCTCATAGCAAAAAGTCTGAATAATTAGTTATTTAATTTTTGTTCTTTTTTTTATCCAAACTTTCTAAAAACCTGTTTTCTCTTTTGTCATTATGGGGTGTTTGTGTGTAGATTTATGAGGGGGAATAAAAACTTGTATTCATTTTAGAATAAGGCTGTAATGTAACAAAAATGTGGAAAAAGTCAAGGGGTCTGAATTCTTTCCAAATGCACTGTATATAGCATACTGTAGTATATAGCTTAACAAGTGGATTATTTTGCACTTAAGCCTAGGTGTACTCCCGACCAAAAGCCTGTGATTTGTCTTCATCTATCAATGTGATTTTATTTGACTGAATTCATCTTTGGTTAATTCTGTGTCTGGGAAAATAAGTGCAGGTGGTGTAGCTCATCTATTCGTTTGCTCGTCTGTCACTGATGAGAAACATTTAGCCATAATGGAGCCTAAATCAAGTGTCGGACTATTATTTTCCTCGATCCCATAGGCCTTTACGCAACTCCAAAAGACAGCGGAGGTTGTGAAATATAACACCAGACTATTATTTTCTGTCGATATCATGATGAAGATGCTTTCAATGGAAGACCCTACGCCTGCTCCCTAACAAAGTGAAGTGAGGGTAGGAAAGAGATGAAATGTGGATCGAAAAAGCATGGGGCTGCCTTGGGCTCTTTCAAAATATCACCTATTTTTTTATATGTCAGTGGTTCCACACTTTGCCATGATGTGGCATGATGTGTGGAAAAAATATTATTTTTATTATTTTTTATATTTCTTTATATTCTTAGCCTACTGTAAAATAAATGTGTGTTGACTGTGATCAGGGTAGCCTAAGAGTTGTCTTGTCTTGTTTAATTAACATAATAACTATTGATTTCATGTTCATGGATCAGCCATGTAGCATATAGGCTGCACAGACCAGTTACATCATTAAACTGAAAATATGCCATTCTATCCATTTGAAAATACATTTTATTAGTCTTATGTTTCTTAGGACCTGAAAAAACAAATTAATAATGGATTGTGATTGTGTATATTCAATGGATTTATTCAAATAGATGTCCACCCACATTGGCTCACTCCTAAACTTGCCGGCATGTGTACGGGAGATATAAGAAGCTTATCCTGGCAAGAGTATGGTCGAATGGGACTTTATGAATTGGGCTCTAAAAAAAATTGGCAGTTTTTTTTTTTCTTTCTTTTTTTCTTACAAGGCACCATACCGTAAAGTCTGTTTGTAAAGGGTATCTGTGTAACTCAACGCATGAATTAATCATCAGCTCTCACTCTATCTCTGTCTCACACACACACACACACACACACACACACTCAGAATGAGCGTATGAATAAAGCAGCAGGCCAGGTTCATGGACATGAATATTTATGAGTGTTTATGCACGCGCTGTGTGATGTTCTAAAACAACACCCCCACCCCCCCTCTCTCTCTCTTGCTGCTACCTAGCCACTGCTTTCTAGTGTGTGTGTATGTGTGTGTACGTGTGTGTGTCAGCAGGTGTAAAACAGAGCCCCTGATAGGTATCTCAAACTGCTGCCTGTGGCCATTTCCCTCACTCTACTCTAGCCACCCTCAACTCTCTCTCTTTTCCGCTCTCTCTCTGTCTCTCTCTCTGTTTCTCTCTCTCTTTTCCGCTCTCTCTCTGTTTCTCTCTCTTTTCCGCTCTCTCTCTGTTTCTCTCTCTGTTTCTCTCTCTCTTTTCCGCTCTCTCTCTGTTTCTCTCTCTGTTTCTCTCTCTCTTTTCCGCTCTCTCTGTTTCTCTCTCTCTGTTTCTCTCTCTCTTTTCCGCTCTCTCTCTGTTTCTCTCTCTCTTTTCCGCTCTCTCTCTGTTTCTCTCTCTGTTTCTCTCTCTCTTTTCTGCTCTCTCTCTGTTTCTCTCTCTCTTTTCCGCTCTCTCTCTGTTTCTCTCTCTCTTTTCCGCTCTCTCTCTGTTTATCTCTCTCTTTTCCGCTCTCTCTCTGTTTCTCTCTCTGTTTCTCTCTCTCTTTTCCGCTCTCTCTCTGTTTCTCTCTCTTTTCCGCTCTCTCTCTGTTTCTCTCTCTCTTTTCCGCTCTCTCTCTGTTTCTCTCTTCCGCTCTCTCTCTGTTTATCTCTCTCTTTTCCGCTCTCTCTCTGTTTCTCTCTCTGTTTCTCTCTCTCTTTTCCGCTCTCTCTGTTTCTCTCTCTCTTTTCCGCTCTCTGTTTCTCTTTTCCGCTCTCTCTCTGTTTCTCTTTCTATTTTCCGCTCTCTCTCTGTTTCTCTCTCTCTTTTCCGCTCTCTCTCTGTTTCTCTCTCTCTTTTCCGCTCTCTCTCTGTTTCTCTCTCTGTTTCTCTCTCTTTTCCGCTCTCTCTCTGTTTCTCTCTCTTTTCCGCTCTCTCTCTCTCTCTCTCTCTCTCTCTCTCTTCCGCTCTGTCTCTCTCTTTCTCTCCCTCTCTCTTTTCCGCTCACTAGCTCTATTTTCTTTCTTTTTTGCTCGGTCTCCCTCCTCCCTCTCTCGTTTCTCGTCTCTCACACACTTGTGTGTGTTATTTCTCTCTTACTCACTCCATATGTCTCTCCTCCTCCCCCTCTCCCTTGTGTCTTTCTCTCTGGCTCTGTTTTGCTCTCTCTTTCACTCTCTCTCCCTCTCTCTCACTCTCCCTCTCGTGGCAACATTCATACTTGGCTAATACGGTGGTTATCAGAGACTTGAATCGCAGTGCTGTGTCTGGGACACACACACACACTTAGACGCAAGGTCTACAACAAACGTGGGCTACACCCCACACACAGACAAGTGAGACACAGGCCATTTGAAAGAGCGGACAAACGCACACACACACACACACAAAGACACACACAGTGCTCTCAGAAAGAAAACATTGGGAGCTTGTTCTTTATCTTGAATGGGTGTTTCTTTACTGTTCAGCAGTAGCTCTGCTTACAGTCACGAACACAGCTGCTGTGTGTATGTGTGCACGTGTGTGTTTGTATGCATATATTTGTTTGTGATGGAGCCGTAGAAGAAGGCAGAAGTTTTACGTGTCCCCAACCGATTGTATTTTTTTGTTTGTTTATTGGCGTTTTTTGTAACTTATTGTTTACTTATTTTGTACATAATGTCGGCGCTACCGTCTTTTATGACTGAAAATGACATCAGGACTGCGATTACTTACCACGTACTGGCAGAATCCTTTTTTTCCTTGAACGAGCCTGACGTGAACAATATGCTGCTTCCTCTGGAACAGGCCCAGATCCCCGTGATTTCCCTGAAGAGGAGGTGAAGAAAAAGGGGCCAGAGGGCAGGCTGCCTTCTGAGAATTCGTAGGCGATCTAATAAAACTCCACTTCCTTCCATTCTACTAGTAAACATGCAATCTTTGGAGATTAAAATAGATGACCTACACAGAAGATTAAACTACCAACGGGACATTCAAAACTAGAATATCTTATGCTTCACGGAGTCATGGCTGAATGACGACACTATCAACACACAGCTGGCTGGTTAAACGCTGTAACGGCAGGACAGAACAGCAGCGTCTGGTAAGACGAGGTGTGGTGGTCTATGTATTTTTGTAAATAACAGCTGGTGCATGATATCTAAGGAAGTCTCAAGCTATCGCTGGCCTGAGGTAGAGTATCTCATGATAAGCTTTAGACCACACTATCTACCTATAGAGTTTTCATCTGTATTTTTCGTAGCTGTTTACATACCACCACAGTCAGAGGCTGGCACTAAGACAGCATTGTTCCACCAATTAGCTGTGTTCCACCATAAGCAAACAAGAAAATGCTCACCCAGAGGCGGCGCTCCTAGTAGCCGGGGACTTTAATGCAGGGAAACTTAAATCCGTTTTACCAAATTTCTATCAGCATGTTAGATGTGCAACCAGAGGGGAAAAAAACTCTGGACCACCTTTACTCCACACACAGAGATGCATACAAGGTTCTGCCTCGCCCTCCATTTGGCAAATCTGACCATAATGCTATCCTCCTGATTCCTGCTTACAAATAAAAATTAAAGCAGGAAGCTCCAGTGACTAGATCAATAAAAAAGTGGTCAGATGAAGCAGATGCTGAACTACAGGACTGTTTTGCTATCACAGACTGGAATATGTTCCCGGGATTCCTCCGATGCCATTGAGGAGTACACCACATCAGTCACTGGCTTCATCAATAAGTGCATTGATGATGTCGTCCCCACAATGACCGTACGTACATACCCCAACCAGAAGCCGTGGATTACAGGCAGCATCCTCACTGTGCGAAAGGCTAGAGCTGCCGCTTTCAAGGAGCTCGACTCTAACCTGGAAGCTTATAATAAATCCCGCTATGATCTCCGACGAACCTTCAAACAGGCAAAGTGTCAATACAGGACTAAGATCGAATCATACCACACCAGCTCTGACGCTCGTCGGATGTGGCAAGGCTTGCAAACTATTACAGACTACAAAGGGAAGTACAGCTAGAGCTGCCCAGTGACACGAGCCTACCAGACAAGCTAAACTACTTCTATGATCACTTCGAGGCAAATAACGCTGTTCTGGAAGACTGTGTAATCACGCTCTCCGCAGAGAAGAAGCCGATGGGATTAAGACCTTTTAAACAGGTCAACATTCACAAGGCCACAGTGCCAGACGGATTACCAGGACGTGTACTGTGAGCAAACCCTAGACCCACTCCAATTTGTTATTTGTTGACTACAGTTCAGTGTTCAACACCATAGTTCCCTCAAAGCTCATCACTAAGCTAATGACCCTGGGACTAAACACCTCCCTCTGCAACTGGATTCTGAACTTCCTGACGGGCCGCCCCCAGGTGGTAAGGGTAGGTATCAACATATCCGCCACGCTGATCCTCATCACGGGGGCCCCTCAGGGGTGCGTGCTCAGTCCCATCCTGTACTCCCTGTTCACCCACGACTGCAAGGCCAGGCACGACTCCAACACCATCATTAAGTTTGCAGATGACGCAACAGTGGTAGGCCTGATCACCGACAATGACAAGACAGCCTATAGGTAGGAGGTCAGAGACCTGGCCGTGTGGTGCCAGGACAACAACCTCTCCCTTCAACGTGATTAAGACAAAGGAGATGATTGTGGACTACAGGAAAAAGAGGACCGAGCATGCCCCATTCTCATCGACGGGGCTGTAGTGAAGCAGGTTGAGAGCTTCAAGTTCCTTGGCGTCCACATCACCAACAAACTAACATGGTCCAAGCACACCAAGACAGTCGTGAAGAGGGCACGACAAAGCCTATTCCCCCTCAGGGGACTAAAACGATTTGGCATGAGTCCTCAAAAGATTCTACAGCTGCACCATCGAGAGCATCTGGTTGCATCACTGCCTGGTACGGCAACTGCTCGGCCTCCGACCGCAAGGCACTACAGAGGGTAGTGCGAACGGCACAGTTCTTCTTCTGTGCGCCTTTACATTGGCTCTCTGTGCTCCATGTGTGGTAGAGCGAGAGAAGCTCTTATTAGGGTCAATCTATTTGAATTCAATCCCTTTCTGACAGCACCCTTCCAGACATGTTTGCCCATGGAAGAAGTGTTCAGAAAGTGCCTTTTTGGACCTGAATGACAAAACCTTCAGGAGATAGAGGTGCTCAAAGTGGATCCATTTAGCATCCCCCATCCTACCATGACATCCATGTCTTCATCACTGGAAGAGATACAATGGTTGAGTTTGATATCATTTTGAAGCTGACACACAGGTGGCCAAAATATGGTATAATTTCTCAACAAAATGTTTTAATACAAGTTATGACATTGTTTTACCTTTAATGTCAATTATCTAACAACACGTATTTGCATATGTTGTAGCTTAGACCATACTTTACATAATCGTTTGTGTTGTGGCCACCATCAGTTGAGACACAATATGCTCTAGAGTCTTGGTGGGTGTCAGGATTTGGCTGATAAATGTACTAAAAAGGGAATACAATTAAAATTCGTCTTTCAAATGGTATTATATCAATCTCTACCGTTTATATGTTCCTGTGATGAAGACATGGATGTTTTATGGTATGGTGGGGGATGCAAAATGGGTCAACTTTGAGCACCTTTAATGTAACTTTTATCTCTTTAATGTTTTGTCATTCAGGTCCAAAAAGCCACTTTCTGATCACTTCTGCAACGGGCAAATATGTATGGAAGGTTTCGTTCAAATCAAAAGGGGTGGTGTCAAAAAGTGATTGAATTCAAATGGATTTACCCATTACTGTGGCTAATGTGCGTCATTAACTGAGGGCCATCAGACTCTCAGCCATGCACATAATTACTGTTTCATTATCCTCCGCTCCCGAGGAGCACCAGGCCTCTGACACGCGAGAGCTGTGATTAAAAACACCACACACATGGAAGATCTTTTAACACAAACATTGTGTAGTATTCTACTTAGTCCTGGTGTTTGATTTAAAAACCTAGGTGGTGTTGTGGTTGGTGGAGTATCACGTCCTTCGTCTTTCTCATGGTAATGTGTGTGTGCTCCAGCACAACAAGACCTCTGGGTTTAGGATTAGTTTGTCATGCATGAGACAGTGTCAGGTTGAGTGGGGAGTAGAGACATAGAGATGCCTAGCCCCATATGTTAAGGTCGGTCACCAGGCTCAGCGCACATTTTTCACATTGACGAAGTTGCCTGTTTTCAATCAGATCAAGCGTTACCCGGTGATAACAGACACCCGCATAGCGGATGTTTTGGCGTGTCGGAGGTGGAACTGCGTTGGAGTAGTCAAATTGGTGTGTAGCTGCGCTTGCAATCATTGTCACGAAGCCACACGCGCCCACTCCTGCTAGAAGTGCGGAAGGAGAAAGTGTAGGCTGTATAGATATAATTATGCTCAAATGTAAAAATTATTAAACTAAATTAGGGGGTGTAGATTATGCCTGTCATCCTAACGGAGGTGTAGATTACGTCTGTCATCCTAGCGGAGGTGTAGATTACGTCTGTCATCCTAGCGGAGGTGTAGATTACCTCTGTCATCCTAGCGGAGGTGTAGATTACCTCTGTCATCCTAGCGGAGGTGTAGATTACCTCTGTCATCCTAGCGGAGGTGTAGATTACGTCTGTCATCCTAACGGAGGTGTAGATTACCTCTGTCATCCTAGCGGAGGTGTAGATTACCTCTGTCATCCTAGCGGAGGTGTAGATTACCTCTGTCATCCTTGCGGAGGTGTAGATTACCTCTGTCATCCTAGCGGAGGTGTAGATTACGTCTGTCATCCTAGCAGAGGTGTAGATTACCTCTGTCATCCTATCGGAGGTGTAGATTACGTCTGTCATCCTAGCGGAGGTGTAGATTACGTCTGTCATCCTAGCGGAGGTGTAGATTACGTCTGTCATCCTAACGGAGGTGTAGATTACATCTGTCATCCTAATTGAGGTGTAGATCACATCTCACATAGCAGTGTTCCAATTTGTTAACAAGGCTGCATGGGATTTCTGTTAATGCGACTCTGTGCAGCCATTGGCAATGTCCGCTTTAGGTATAATGCCAGGAGCCACTTGTGGATTTGACGGCTCTAACGCAGTTCCGACACCGTCTAAACAACCGCTATGCGGATCTGATTGAATCGATCCCTAAACAGCTAAACCCGCATTCCATTTATTTATGCAGAAAATGTACCGCAACGCTGTGGGAGCTTAGAAGGTTTTTCTCCAAAATCCCCCACCAACGAGATCACACACACACACAGGCGAGATCAAATACCACCGGGGGGCTCTCGTGATTTTCATTTGAATTGTTTAAAAGGCGTGCGTTAGCGCGCCTCCGGGTCTATCTAGTGAGTAATTAATTTTTTGCCTGGTTGGAAGAGTCTGGAGGCTCGTGGGTCTGCCTCGTGGTGGAGGGTGTGTGTGTGTGTGTGTGTGTGTGTGTGTGTGTGTGTGTGTGTGTGTGTGTGTGTGTGTGTGTGTGTGTGTGTGTGTGTGTGTGTGTGTGTGTGTGTGTCTCCTTGTAGATGGAGAGAGAGAAATAGAGAGAGGAGGGGCGCTGGCCAGACTCCCCGCGTACTTAGGAGAAAAAAAGCAATTCAGCAGCAAATCGATTGTGGGCCCTGTCTGCATCCGGCAGCTACAGTCCTCACTACAGTCTACCGGGAATAACGGACTGTCAAAGCTTTCCACCAGGGAACTTCCAAACCGTTACCATTTATAGCAAAGTTTACAATTCATTAAATAATGTCATTTTTTTGTTAGAATCGTATTAATTGCAGTTATTTGATTTTATAGGCTGTGTAATTTAAAATTCCTTGTCCGATCTGGTCAAAAGTGTCTCTACTTCTTTGTATTTAGTTCACCTGGAAACACTGATTTTTCATTAAAGGAACCATTTGCACACACATACAACTATACACACATTCTCTCCCTTTCTCCCTGTGTGTGTGTGTGTGTGTGTGTGTGTGTGTGTGTGTGCGTGCACATATATGTGAAACACCAGGTGGTGCTGACACGAGACAGAACCTCTTGTGTTGGCACTTTTGATGTCGGGCAGGGAGATGGTCTCTATTTTTATATCTCTCTCTCCTCTCTCTCTCTCCTCTCTCTCTCTCTCTCTCTCTCTCCTCTCTCTCTCTCTCTCTCTCCTCTCTCTCCTCTCTCTCTCTCCTCTCTCCTCTCTCTCCTCTCTCTCTCTCTTTCCAATAAGAAATGGCCAACTGTGTCAGTCTCCTGTGTATCCAAAATCTAGACTTTCTCTCCTCTGAAGTAGTGTGTCAAAGCTTTCCACCACAGAACTTCCAACCCCTTTCAATTTATATTAAAGTTTACAATTCATGAAATCATTATTTTGTTTATTTTAATCATGTTCATTTCGTTTATCTGATTTTATTGGCGGTGTCATTTAAAATTCCTTGTCAGATGTGTCTCTACTTCTCTGCATTTAGTTCACGTGGAAACACAGATTTTTCATTAAAGGAACAATTGGCGCACATATACAACTAAACTAAGTATAAACAAACATAGATTCTGTTTGTTTTTGTCTTCCCCACACATTTTCACACACCTTTTCTCCCTGTCTGATCTCTCACAGAGTAACACAACAGTGTGTGTGTGTGTGTGTGTGTGTGTGTGTGTGTGTGTGTGTGTGTGTGTGTGCGTGCGTGCGTGCGTGCGTGCGTGCGTGTGTTTTTGTTTTTGTTTTTGTTTTGTTTAACTATCCTTGTGGGTACCAGAAGTCCTCACAAAGAAAATTGGGACAAGTGGAGACATTTTGCATGTTCCCCATGAGGAAAAATGCTATTTTAGGCTTAGGGGTTAGGTTTAGGGTCAGGGTTGCAATTAGGGTTAGAATTAAGTTTAGGGTTAGGTATGGGTTAAGGTTAGGGTTAGGAGTTACGGAAAATAGGTTTTTGGATGGGAATCAATTATTTGGTCCCCACAAGTATAGCGATACAAAACTGTGTGTGTGTGTGCGTGCACACGTATGTGAAACACCAGGTGGTGCTGACACAAGACAGAACCTCTTGTGTTGGCACTTTTGATGTTGCCAGGGAGATGGCTCTCTCTTTCTCTTTCCCATAGGAAATGGCCAACTGTCAGTCTCCTCTTGATACAAAATCTAGACTTTATCTATCACTCCTCTGAAATAGTATGTGTGTGAAGTATTTATTTAAACGCTATCTCTGTCTCTCCAGGTGTCTTTGGCTGAGGAGATAAAGCCGTTGAAGTGGTATCCATCCGTTTATCTCCTGGTGTCTCTGTTCCCCCTCATCAACAGGTAAGACACACACAGTTGAGCCAGAGATTGTCATTGTCGAGACAGTGTGTGTCTTTTTCTGCATTTTAAGCATGTCTGGTTCCATCCCTATGGTATGTCCAGTCTCACGTTTGGCTTCCACTCCTGTCCTCCTGTCCTCCTTTTAGGTTGTTTTTTTTATACATTGACAAGAGTTTAAGGAGATTCTCCAGAGGTATAAAAAAAATCCTGAGGTCAGGATGCAGTTTTAATGTAATGTAAACATGCACACTTTTCATATCTCGACCGTTACCTCCGGAGGTCGCCCACAACACTTGCCTGACAGTTGCCCCCCTCAAAGCAGGGCAGTGTAAACGGGAATTGTCTCGTTGAGCCCATCACTCCTACAGTATAAATGACAGAGCAAAATGAAATGTATAGGCATTTCTTAATATTAGTGACTTGTTTTATTGAGTTTTGGTCAGAAATTGCAGTAAAAGACCATATCTCAGAAGTTGATGCTGTAACTTTAAGGGAATCTCAGAACACCATAATTTAATTAGATTCAAAAGCAAGCAGGAACGCAAGCATTAACTGCCCAGTGAATTAAAATTTTCAGTCGCAATTTGCTTATTTTCATGTATTTTGATTCAATGAGGCATGGTTTGTTCTATGGTAGGCTGAAAAGAAATCTAGCTGTGATTCAGCTAACTAGCTGTCTAACTTAGCGAGTAAGTTAGTTTGTGAGGAGGATAAAAACATTTTGATAAGCTTACTACCTACCAGTACCAGTCAAAAGTTTGGACACACCTACTCATTCCAGGGTTTTTCTTTATTTTTACTATGTTCTACATTGTAGAATAATAGGTAAGACATCACAACTATGAAATAATGCATAGGGTATCATGTAGTAAACAAAAAGTGTTAAACAAATAAATAGATACAAATATATAGCCACCCTTTGTCTTGATGACAGCTCTGCACACTCTTGGAATTCTCTCAACCAGCTTCATGAGGTAGTCACCTGGAATGCATTTCAATTAACAGGTGTGCCTTGTTAATTTGTGGAATTTCTTTAATTCTTAATTTATTTGAGACAATCAGTTGTGACAAGATAGGTGTGGTATACAGTAGATAGGCCTATTTGGTAAAAGACCATGTTCATATTATGGCAAGACATCTCAAGTAAGCAAAGATAAACAGTCCGTTACTTTAAGACAAGTTCATTTAATCCGGAAAATCTCAAGAACTTTGAAAGTTAAGTGCAGTCGCAAAAACCATCAAGCGCTATGGTGAAACTGGCTGTCATGAGGAACGCCACAGGAAAAGAAGACCCAGAGTTACCTCTGCTGCAGAGGATAAGTTCATTAGAGTTACCAGCCTCAGAAATTGCAGCCCAATTAAATGCTTCACAGAGATCAAGTAACAGACACATCTCAACATCAACTGTTCAGAGGAGGCTGCATCAATCAGGCCATCATGGTCAAATTGCTGCAAAGACACCTCTACTAAAGGACACCAATAAGAAGAGACTTGCTTGGGCCAAGAAACCCGAGCAATGGACATTAGACCGGTGGAAATCTGTCCTTTGGTCTGATGAGTCCAAATTTTGGGTCCAACCACAATGTCTTTGTGAGACGTGGAGTAGGTGAACGGATGATCTCTGCATGTGTAGTTCCCACCGTGAAGCATGGAGGAGGAGGTGTGGGGGTGCTTTGCTGGTGACACTGTCAGTGATTTATTTAGAATTCAAGGCACACTTAACCAGCATGGCTACCACAACATTCTGCAGTGATACGCCATCCCATCTGGTTTGCGCTTAGTGGGACTATCTATTGTTTTTCAACAGGACAATGACCCAACACACCTCCAGGCTGTGTAAGGGCTCTTTTGCCAAGAAGGAGAGTGATGGATTGCTGCATCAGATGACCTGGCCTACACAATCCCCCGACCTCAACCCAATTGAGGTGGTTTGGGATGAGTTGGACCGCAGAGTGAAGGAAAAGCAGCCAACAAGTCCTCAGCATATGAGGGAACTCCTTCAAGACTTTTGGAAAAGCATTCCATAGATTCCATAGTTTGATATCTTCACTATTATTCTACAATGTAGTAATAGTAAAAATAAAGCAAAATCCTTGAATGAGTACAGTCCAAACGTTGGACTGGTACTGTAGCTCTGTATCATATGTATGACACTGTATGATAATGTTACTGTACTTGATATTTATATGAGAGGGATACACATTTTTGCTATGCTGGAAGTTACTTGATGGCGCAAATGTTGTTAGCTAACGTTAGCTAGCTACCAGCTGTGCCACTTTGGCTGTGCTATTGTCTTGCAGTTCAATTTGAGCATGGACGAGAAAATAAACCATGCTTGTGAATTGTTGCAATTTTCAAGATTGTTTTATGGTTTTGTTGCATTAATCAAGACTGTAATATGGGAGATGCATGAAAAGTTGCTTGCATAGCTAGCTATTTGAATAGTTTACATACGTCCACTTCAGTTACACTACACGTGTCGCGTCGCCATCAGTCATTTTCTACCTGCTACACAGAGCATGCTGTTTGAGAGCAGAGTGGAAGAGCATCTTTAATATATTTCATCGACTATGCATAAATACAGTAGCTTTGGTCCAGTTTTCACAAAGCTACTCATTGAATTGTTGCTAGTGGTTTAAGTTGTTTTTGTTTACATTGTGAACATCGTCAATGTAGCTAGCTAGCTAGAGTTTCTGCTAGCTAGTAGCTTCTTGACTTCATCAATGTCAGTAAAATAACCAGTGGTGTATAGTCAAGGCCTTATGCATATTCACTAGAATACTAGAGTGAACCCACGTGTCAGCCATCAAGAATTGAACAATAGCGATCCTTGAGCTTGGACGCTGCAATTGGACGCGATGCATCACGAGCGCAACGTATAGCAGCTTTTATTCATTTCAAAGGAAGCATCTCCTCAATGGATGAAGGCCGAACGCCCGATGGCTGTAGTGTAGCAGGGCCATTAACCTACTGGCTACCTGTGACATTTACGGTACATTTGAGCTTCGAAGCGAGAACATCACTCGAACCCTCTCTCAGCTCGTGACATTCCCGTTGCTAATGTAAATTGAAAAGTGGATGTACATATTATGTAAATTGAATCTCATCCCGATACCTCTACTTCAACTTTATCTCTCTCTCCCTCTATCTTTCCTTCTTTCCATTGCCCTCAAACACCCCTCTCCCTTTCTCTGCCTTTATAAATAGACTGCTGAAAGATTCAGATTCTAAAGAGCACAGAGCTTTGTGCCTTAGGCAAACTGTGTGTTTGTGTTTGAACACTTAAATTAGTAAATTAGTTTTACTCTCCCAACTGTGATTTTTAGTTCCTGGAGGAGTGTATTTGTTTGTGATTGCAAACACTACTAACGCCCATCAGTGCCATTTATTTACAGAGCGCAGTTGCCGTGACTCAATGGTCACGTGGAATTTGAATGCTGTCATGACTAATGACCACTGGTGTGGCGGCAATACGGTCACTGTAACAGCCAAATCAAATCAAATCAAATGTATTTATATAGCCCTTCATACATCAGCTGATATCTCAAAGTGCTGTACAGAAACCCAGCCTAAAACCCCAAACAGCAAGCAATGCAGGTGTAGAAGCACGGTGGCTAGGAAAAACTCATGGTCCTAGGGCTCAGGTCCTCCGAGAGAGAGAAAGAAAGAGAGAAAGAGAGAATTAGAGAGAGCACACTTAAATTCACACAGGACACCGAATAGGAAAGGAGAAGTACTCCAGATATGACCCTAGCCCCCCGACACATAAACTACTGCAGCATAAATACTGGAGGCTGAGACAGGAGGGGTCAGGAGACACTGTGGCCCCATCCGAGGACACCCCCGGACAGGGCCAAACAGGAAGGATATAACCCCACCCACTTTGCCAAAGCACAGCCCCCACACCACTAGAGGGATATCTTCAACCACCAACTTACCATCCTGAGACAAGGCTGAGTATAGCCCACAAAGATCTCCGCCACGGCACAACCCAAAGGGGGGGGGGGGGGGCAACCCAGTCCTGATGGTAAAAGTTCCAC